>NC_080544.1:22623517-22833517 GCF_028640845.1 Ahaetulla prasina
TTTCTTTACCTGAGCTTTAGCATTGACAATACACGCAATTGGATGAGTTGGAAAGGAGAGCTCTGAGTTTGTAAATTAGACAGCTTCACTTTGGAGTGCTGGTGAGCAGCTCCATCTTAGAATGGCTCACAGATTCCACTTAACAGAAAGCCTGGAAAATTGCAGTCATTAAGTTCATAATCTGAAACTGATAGAAGCACCAAGAAACAGCCTAGTGGTTTGGTTGACCCCAAACTGTCCAAGACTGACAGGTTTTAACAAGTATAACCCAGGTAGAGCAGGTTGAGTTTCCAATCCTTTTGACTTTGAATTCATTCTGTTGTTTCTACATCAGTCTGAAAATATACTCCAAAATCCATACTCCTTTCCCTACGAAAGTCTCATAATATTTCCAGGTACATTTTTTTCAGATATTCAACACTTTCGTTACAGCATTTATGTTTGCTTTATTTATTTATTTCTATCCCATCTTTATTATTTTTACAAATAATAACTCAAGCCGGCGAACCTATCCAATGCACTTTCCTCCTCCTGTTTTCCCCACTACAACAACCCAATGAGGTGGGCTGGACTGAGAGAGAAACAATTGGCTCAAAGTTACTCAGTTGGCTTTCATGGCTATGGAGGAAGTTGAACTCATGGTCTCCAGCTTTCTAGCCTGGTACCTTAACCACTAGACCAGAGTAATTCTCAGGTCTCATCTATAAAGCAACTTTTCCCAGTTCTGATGTCTTCTGTACAAAATGAGTCCCCTCAATCATTATGCTGAATAGAATAGAATAGAATAGAATAGAATAGAATAGAATAGAATAGAATAGAATAGAATAGAATAGAACAGAACAGAATTCTTTATTGGCCAAGTGTGATTGGACACACAAGGAATTTGTCTTGGCGCATATGCTCTCAGTGTACATAAAAGAAAAGATCATCAAGAATTCTAAAGTACAACACTTAATGATAGTCATAGGCTACAAATAAGCAATCAGGGAACAATCAATATCAATATAAATCGTAAGAATATAAGCAACAAAGTTACAGTCATACAGTCATAAGTGGAAGGAGACGGGTGATGGGAACAATGAGAAGATTAATAGTAGTGCAGATTTAGTAAATAGTTTGACAGTGTTGAGGGAATTATTTGTTTAGCAGAGTGATGGCGTTCGGGAAAAAACTGTTCTTCTGTCTAGTTGTTCTGGTGTGCAATGCTCTGTAGCGTTGTTATGAGGGTAGGAGTTGAAACAGGTTGTGAGGGGTCTGAAAATATTTTCACACCCTCCTTTTGACTCGTGCAGGTCCTCAATGGAAGGCAGGTTGGTAGCCATTGTTTTTTCTGCAGTTCTAATTATCCTCTGAAGTCTCTGTCTGTCTTGTTGTGTTGCAGAACCCAACCAGACAGTTATAGAGGTGCAGATGACAGACTCAATAATTCCTCTGTAGAACTCCATCATCTGCTCCGTGATGACTTAAAATTATGGGAGGTAGTTTGGATAACATGAAGTTATGGGTAAAGAATTAGGAGATCTAAACTGGAATTGTTCTTGGGCTTGATTCTCTAGGACAGGGGTGTCAAACTCAGGACCAAGGGACTGGATCTGGCCCGCAGGGTACTTAGATCTGGCCTGCAGGGCCACCCTGGAAACAGTGGACTGGCCCGCAGTGCTTCTGCCAGCGAAAACAGGCTCCCGAGCTCTGTTTTGGGCTGCCACAGCCTCCTGTAACTCTCTGCAAATGAAAACGGAGCTCGGGAGGGCTGCATGTGCACTGGCAGAGGGTTGCAGGAGGCCGTGGCAGCCCAAAACAGAGCTCAGGAGCCCATTTTCACTGGCAGAGTGCTTGGGCCACTACAGGGGCCCCCAACACAAGTGATGTCGAGCTGGCCATGACCCAAGCCATGCCCCCCGTGGTCAACAACCCTGATGCCCCCTGTGGTCAACAACCCTGATGCTGCCCTCAATGAAATCAAGTTTGACACACCTGCCCTAGGAGGTAAAGAGGAGGTAAAAAGCTGAGGCTTAAACAAAACCCAACAAAACTTGCTGTGACAAACAAGATTTGTTGAGCTAACAGACATAAAGGTTAACAACGTTGTATTGTTAGGATTTTTCACAGTGCACAAATAAAAACACTCTGAGAGATTTATTGGCTGTAGGAGAATGAAGTGTGATATCTATTTAAGGAGGCTAGGCTTGAAGGACTAAGATTTATATTAAAATAATAATAATAATAGATTTTAACTAGTAATATTGGGACAATGGATCAACTTTCTATTGCCAAAGCATTGAATCGTAGAATAAAAAAAAAAAACCATCAAATCCAAGTTCCTGGGTAACATGTATATAAAATTAATGACAGCTATCGAATTGTATTTACTGCTGGCACCAAATCTTTACAATGACTATATGATGAAGTTTTATCCACATAAATATTGTCAGTAAAACATATTTTCAGGCAGGAAAGATTAATTCAGGGATGTCACTAGGTTTACCCAATAAAAAATGTAGTATCAGATAGCCTAATCATCTTTGCAAAAGAAAGAAAAGATGTGAATTTGGGATTAATTTGGAGTATGTTTTTAACCACAGCTGCAGATGATGAAATTATAACCCTGTTGATTGGTGTTTTGGGGCTATTTCACTTACTTTTAGTTCATTTTTTTTTTATTTTTAAGTTTTAAGTATAAATATAAGGCATTTACAAATATACGGATTATATAAATGTGATTGCATGTTATCTGAGAATTGCAAATGGCAGCAGCCCTCTATGGAATATACACTTGCTGCATATTTCAGTTAGCCACAGCATATTAGATCAGACAGCTTATTAAGAAAAAGGTTGTAAGAATAAATTAATCACCATAAATAGTTGGTGAAGCTCCAGATATTTAAGTGCTGCATTTAAGTGCCCCTGGAAGGATACAAAAAGAAAGGGGAGAGACAATGTTCAGACTGACACAAAGAACCATGTTAGAGGAAAGAATTTTCCCATCACAGTTTAAATGATCTTTATTTAAAAGTGGGACAAGGAAGATGTGGCCAGCAATCTGCAACGGAACCACTTATTTAGCTGGACTGAGATGTAACATGCATTCCGATTGCTTCTTTATTTATTATGTGGCCATTCCAGTTGAATTATATTGGTCTCTGAAGACTCCCAAGGCTAAACCAGCAGGGAAAGGGATATAATTATGAACATTATTGTCATTAAAATAAAATAATAATTTTAATTACAGTGTAGGTCTCTGTCCTTTCCCTGTCAATCTATTCCCGTGATGGAGAACCCATGGCACGCGTGCTAGAGGTGGCATACAGAGCCCTCTCTGTGAGCATGCATGCTGTCGCCAGCTGCTCCTCTGATTTCCAGCATGCAGCTGATCTTCACACATGCTGGAGCCCCAGAAACCCAAAGACCAGGTAGCTGGTGCACATGCATGCGCTGGCACCTGATCTTCGGGTTTCCGGTGCTCCAGCACGTGCATGCGCACCAGCCAGCTGATCTTCATGTTTCTGGGGCTCCGGCACACTCGAAGACCAGCTGGCTGTTGTACATGCATGTGCTGGAGCGCATGAGTGCACCGGCACCTGATCTTCAGGTTTCTGGCGCTCCAGCACGCACATGTGCACCGGTCAGCTGGATCTTTGGGTTTCTGGGGCTCCAGCACACTCAAAGACCAACTGGCCGGTGCACATGCATGTGCCGGATACCAGAAGACCAGCTGATCTTCAAATTTCCGGGGCTGTGACGCGCACTCCGGTTTGGGCACTTGGTGCTAAAAAGGTTAGCCATCACTGATCTATTCCCTGGTAAAAAGAAATGTCATCTGCAAATTTTTCCAAGAAAGTTAAAAATGTGTTGATGATGCAGGAGGATGAAATAAATTAGGGTAGTGAAAATAAATGGAAAAATGACACGTTTAGAGTGAGTCATTTATAGAAAAAGATGATTGTCATAAATTTGTAATATTTTATCACTTTGAATTAAAGCATAAACAGCTAGAAACAATAAGCTATAGTATTGCTAGTTCAGGATCCCGTCTGGTTCATGTCGGCAATCATCACAGACCCCAAAGTAAAATGCAGGAAATTGCCTTACATTGGGCTATATCCTGATCTTCTTCAGTGTTTAGATCAAACTTCAAACTGCCACAATGAAGCCATCATCTTGGCTTTGTTGTTGGCCAAACATAAGTCATTATTGGTACACGTGTTGTGACCCAGGCCCAAGTAGATAATAGGAAACTCAGTCAGTGTAAAAACAAACCAACTTTATTCGAACAGCTGAGAATTACTTCATTCTCGGCATAATTCAACTAAATTAAAACAAATTCCTCCCAACACAATTCCCCAGTCCTATCACCAACCTTGGTCCAATTAGGCAAACTGCCAAAGGCCTTTCTTGGCAAAAATTCAGAAGACACTGATACGAAACAAATGCAACAAGACAAAGCTATCAACATTGTTTTCTGGCAAAGCGTCCAAATGCAGTCACTGGTCTTTTTTAAGCCTTATGGGAAGGGCCAATCATCTCTTGGTTCTACTCCCGAGTCATCTTCTTTGCTTTAGCTGCTCTTGTCTTCTGGCAGTTCTTCTCATGTGTGCATTAGGAACAGGCTTCTCCTGTTCATTTGCCTCACTATTGTCCGCCTCTGCAGGCTCTGGAGTCCGCTTATCACTCCCCGATGGCCCTGGCCCCACCTCTGCCTCTAACGCAGAGCCCTCATCTAGGCCTTCCCCAGCCTCCAGGACTGGCCCACGCTCTTCCTCAGCCTCATCACTGTCTGACTCCGTTGCCAGCTCTGTAGGCTGCTGGCAGACCACAACAACATGTTTCTGGTAGTAGCAGACATACCAGCAGACTGGGTTCTGGGTCTCTCCACGTTCACATAGCATGTTGCTAATCCGCTGAGAGCCTCCACTTGAGCATATTGGTTTTACATTTAGACACTCCAACTCTCAACTTATCCAGAGTTTTCCAAATACTATAAGGGATGTCAAATCCTTCAGCCATGTCCTCCTTTAATGTTATTCCTTGCTCGATGGTCCCTTTCCGCCATCTTTTAATTTTGTTCTTAATTTTCAATTTGTGTATCCTCAAGAAGGTTTTTCTTACCATAAAGCTGTTCCTAGATCTGAGTTGGCGGGCTTGGGGTTCATGTCCATTCAGAGGATGTTGAGGTCATTCTCTTGCTTAGCTTTCTCGGTATCTGCTGTTCTTTCTCTACTGATCTTAGGCGGGGCAATGGCAGCGAGAGGAAATATTTTCTCAATTGGTGTAGTTTTGAGACATCCTCTCACTTCATTGGCGGCAATTGTTCTGAGCCAGCCTTAGCAGAAGCAAGAAACAGACTCCTTGTCACGAAAACCCCCTCTTTATTTACCTCTTGTGAATTAATTGCATTCACCCACCAAAAAGTCCAAGCAAGAGTCCTGCAAGGAGTTAACGGCAGCAACAGACCTTATCAGTTCCTTGCAATAATTGCAAGGCCGTGAGCTCCCAGCTGAAAGGCTGCAAATTAAGTTCTGGCAAGCAGTCTTTGATGCAGGAAACACAATGTGCAAAATCTTCAGAAATACGAACAGTTGTCTCCTATGACAACCACTCCCTTTTCCTTCTATTTATTTCCCCAGCCAGTGAGGGGCCATTCAGCATCCACATGTGCTTTGCTTCCTGAGTTGAGTCCTTGTTCTCCGTTGTTTACCTCTCCTAACTGTTCTGCGCATACGTGCACCTGGAACAGGCCCCAGCTGTTCTTCCTCCTCACTCATCTCAGCCTCCAAAGGCAGCTGCCTCTACAGTGGCTATCTCTGTGTCCGATGCAGAGTATCCATCAGAGCTTTCCCCAGATTCCAGAAATGGCCTAAGTTTCTCCCCAACCTCCTCATCGTCCGAGTCTGCTGCCAGCTCTGATGCCAGCTGGCAGGCCACAACAGCTTGATGTGCCCTACACTGGAGCAGCATATTCTGCTGCAGAGACACTCAAGGCCAAAGCTATTGTGTGCAACATAGATGGTTGAGCTCCCCCATGTGCAGCTTATTAATTTCCTGATGATATTGTTCCTCTAGCTGACTTTAGCCTTAGTGTTCAGGCAATGCTGCTTAAAAGAGAGCATCCTGTTGAGTGTCACGCTGAGATACTTCACCATTGGACTGTGCTGTAGTTGTTTCCCGTGCCACATAATATCCAACTTTTCCTCTGCATGTCAATTTCAGAGATGGAAAGCACACACTAGGGTCTGATTTCCTGATGCATCTACTTCAGCCTGCCTATGCTGACTGGGGTAGGATTTAAATCCTGGTTAGGACTGAAAACTGGGGTCTTTTCCAGCACTATCTTCAGTCTTGTTTCAAACTGAACACATGTACATGCGAACCTGATTTAGAAGTGGAGGCCTAGTGAGCAGCAATGCAGTTAAACCTAAAAGTAGAAAGATATGCTGTGCAGTTCCACACGCACACACACCCAGATTACAAGAGAGTAAGGTCTTGTCTGGTAGTCGAGCACTTTAGAGGTCAGTCCAGAGTTCACAGCCTGGGTTTAGAGAACCAAAAAAAATAGCCTTTGAAAATCCACGAGTCAAACAACAAAGATGTCAGGGTTCCATGTAGCACCCCCAATGAAAGAAGACTCCGAGGCTTGAGTTTCCTCAAAGTTCCTTTTTATTGAAGATGTCATATTGGCACATCTGGGAAACTCCGAATCTGAAAGTTTCCAAGTTTTCCCCACCGAAGTGAAAGGTCAAATCCCTATCCAGCACCCACAAGTCCATCACATGGTCCAATCATCCACTTTCCAAACTGAAGACACCGCCCAGTCATCCAATTCCAGATGCTAGGGTAAGGCATCCTTGACTCTCTGAGAAAGGAATGTTATTTTGACTACATATCACCCATAATCTATGCAATCCCCCTCCCATTTTCCCACAGTAGAAAAACCAAATATAAAAGATGGCTTCTACGTCTGACAAAAGAGGTTAGTCAGTCTTCTTGCTCTCAAGGTACCAGGTCCAGAGACCATCTAATGAAGCTTCTTGGAAGGAAATTTAGAAGAACCATGGACTTGGCTGTCTTTAAGGGACAATTGGTACAAGCCTAAGAACTATACTTCCTGAATACTAATTTTACTTCCAATTATAGGGGAGAAAATTTGAGGAGAAACTCTTGTCTTTATCTCCAGCCTATAAACATCCAAAGGCTGGCCACTGTGAGAAGCAACATTCTGGACCTTGGTGTGATTAAGAAAGGCTATTCTTAAATTCCAACTGTATATTTCCTTCAAGGCTGCATTTTCTTGCACACTTAATTAAAGATCTTGACATCATAGAATTGTTAAAGAGATTTGTCCAGATTTTTTCCAGACCCTATTGTTCATTAATGCCACCACCCAGCCCCATCGCAAGCCCCATAAGAGTCCTTTCTCTAAAAAGCCATTTTTCAGAGAAAAAAATTATAAGGAAAGGGCAGTGGTGAAATCCGGCTGGATCTATCTGGCTTGTGCGAGTCGGTAGAGCCGGCGGTGGGAGGCTCCGCCCTCCCACTGGGACATCATCATGTCCCGTTTTTAACCTCTGCACACACACAGAAGAGGTGCACATATGCTCACCCTCGCATTTCCGATCTGGTAGTGAAGGTAAGCACAATTCACCCCTGGTAAAGGATATTTTGCAAAACCAGAAAGCAACATCAGGGATATCTTTACGGTTCACAAAATCTTCTTGAAGATTGTTTTATAGACAAGTCCTGTGTTTTAAACTTATAGGATGACAGGAGATCCTACAGACCAGTGGTGGGTTTCAAAACTTTTTACTACCGGTTCTGTGGCTGTGGCTTGGTGGGTGTGGCATGGCTTGGTGGGTGTGGCTTGGTGGGCATGGCAGGGGAAGGATACTGTAAAATCTCCATTCCCACCTCACTCCAGGGGAAGGATATTTTAAAATCTCCATTCCCACCCCACTCCAGGGGAAGGATACTGTAAAATCTCCATTCCCATCCCACTCTAGGGGAAGGTTACTGCAAAAATCCCCATTTTCTCCCAATAATTTCTTTTCTTTTATGTACACTGAGAGCATATGCACCAAGCAAATTCCTTGTGTGTCCAATCACACTTGGCCAATAAAATTCTATTCTATTCTATTCTATAAACTGGGATTTGGGAGGCAGAGAATAGATGGGGGTGGGGCCAGTCAGAATTTTTACTACCAGTTCTCCACAACTACTCAAAATTTTCGCTACCGGTTCTCCAGAACTGGTCAGAACCTGCTGGAACCCACCTCTGCTATAGACACTGTCTGAGGCACTCATAATAAACCATATCCCATGTGTTATCTAATGAAGTTGTGGAGAATCTGAAAGAGAGTTACATGAAGCAGATTCATGTCAGAGACAAGATACAATTTAAGAGAAATGGGTCTGCCTGGTAACACTGCCTAAGGATTAAAATACAGATTTTATATATTAATCCTGGGCGGCCATTTTTGGAACAGTTTCTATGATAACAAAAGGAACTACTTCAGCCTGCATATTATTATTTTTTGAGAAGACTGGATCAAAAAGCACCAATCTTTCAGAGCATCCCCCCCCCAAAAAAAATCATGATTCATTAGAAATTCTTTTCCTAAATCCACAAGCAAGAAGGCTCTGATGATTAATTAGTCTGTATAAAAAAGATCAATAAGGGGTGGTTATAGATGCAGCAGAATGCTGTAGAAAACAGAATCCTGGTCTAAATAAATATATCCTGTCAAGCTATAGGTATTTTGGGGGTGTTGGGAGGCAGGGAAGAGTTTGCCATATTGCAATGGTGGCCAAATGCAGTGGTATTCTTGAAACAAAGACATAATATTTGTTTTCTGAGGTTTTCTCGGGTGTTTGTATGTAGGTCTTTGATTGTTCGGGTTTTCTCCCGTGTAAAATTAGAAGTGTCTTGGCGACGTTTCGACAAAGTCTCATTCGTCATCTTCAGGCTTCAGCTTCGTGTTTCTGGGAGCAATGTGCGATTGCAGCTGTTTCTTCCTTTTTAACTGCTAGTGGGGGTTTGAACTGATTGGGTGGGAGCTTGGCTGTGCTCTGATTGGATGGAGGTTTTTTTGGGCTCTGATTGGCTGGGGGTGTGTCCTGTTTGGATGGGGGTTTGGTTGTGCTCAGATTAGTCTGAGTTGCAGGGGGATTTGAGCTGGTGAGCTGCATTGCTGTTGTTTGGCTTCGCGTTTGTGGTCGTGCTACATCTTCATAGTGGGTGTCTGTCTGCTGTATGTATGGATTGGAGGGGTTTGAAATGGCTAATGTTGCAGCTGCGGTCTGGCTTCTGGTCCTTGGTCGTGCTTCCTGATCAGTGTGGGTTTGGGTCTGCTTTCTGGGTGGATGTGTGATGGTGACATCCTGTGTGGACCTCGTGAGTGTGGGTCTGGTGTCATTCCTCGTGTTAGGGACTCGTTTGTCAATAAGGGCGGGTTTCCAAATGGCTAGTAGGCGGGAGGTATCATCTCGTTTGTTCATGCTGCGTGGGCGTTTTTCTGTCTCGATGGCTTCTCTGATTATTCTGTTGTTAAAGTGTTCAGTTTTGGCGATAGTTCTGGTCTTTTTAAAGTCAATATCGTGTCCTGTGGCTTTAAGGTGTTGGACCAGGAAAGAAGTTGGTTCCACATAATAATGTGTATATTATATGCCACCCTATTTAATATTTATTAACATAAATGTCAAATATCTAAGGTGTTTTTTAATGAAAGAGCAAAAAATGAGGAATATGTTGCTGAAAAATCCATGAATTAATATGCCTATAGATGTAAGCAGCTAATTGAGATTTGTTCTCTATTGTCTAGGACAGTATTTCTGAAAGTTTGGTCTCTTTTGAAATGGCTATTTTATTTTATTTATTTATTTTGTCTTCATTATACTTTGAAATCAGGACGGAAGAATATAGGCATTAAACACTTTTTCTTTCTTCACGCTTTCCCACATTTGAGAGTGGACTTTAAAGCCCAAATACTTATTTAATCGGAACAGGGCACTGCAAAACTACAGGCAAAGGAAAAGGTCACAGGAGGGGAAAACAATAGCAGCGAGCTAATACCTAAATAAAACAAAGACAGGAGTCAAAAGATGCATCTTGACTTCAACAGGTGAGTGACATCATCAACGATGGAGCGGAAAGCAGATGATTGAGGATGTATATTTGGTTTCATACAGCAACATACAGCAAGTGCATTCAAAACACGCTTTAGTTTAAACCAGGGGACTCCTAACCCCAGTCCGTGGACCGGGCCACAGCATGCCAGCAACATGCAAACAAGTGAAGTCACATCCACAGGATGCAGGCAGCATGCAAAACTATGCCCTGGTGCCCTAAGGGGCTGCTGGTTTAAACAGGGAATCATAGAAAAGGTAAACAGAAAGATTTGCCATACTTTGGTGCAAGGCCTGTGGCCGCTCCCCACCCCACCCATACTTAGGTGGCCTGGACCCTTTCCACAGCGTTTTGCTAAACCACCTGCCAGTCACTTAATGATCACAACTGGGAAACTCCAGATTGTGGTTGTTCAGTGAAGTAGTCACGTGGCACCTCGATGAATGACTGAGATTCCGGGCCCAATAGTGGTCGAAATTGGAGGACTCCTTGTGTGCCTCCTGAATATTGTTGCCTTCCATCAACAACTTGAACTCCATCTTCTATGTGTGACAAAATTAAAAAGCCAAACAGCGCAAGGATACAACACTGGTTGTCCCTAAGGAGGGCAGTCCTCGTCACAGAGAATCTGACAGATCATTTTAAAACCCATGAGAACTGAGATGAAAATCAACCAAAAAAAAAAAAGAAAGAAAAAGAAAGAAAAAGAAAAAGAAGAGAGAGAGAAACAGATAACAAGTAGAAAGTCCCAGTTGGTTCAATCTTGCTACAGAGATAAATATAAATGAAGATTAGAAATGAAAGTGCTTCCCATTAAATGATGTGGCTTCTCTTCATTTTTTAAAAAAAAATAAATTTCTAAAATTGAATGGTTTAACAGCAACACATCTGACCACAGATAAGCACAAGGCAACGTATATGAAAACTGAAGGTGATGGAATGAAACATTATACTAACCATTAAGTTGCATTTGTCTGTGCACATGCACACACACTGTAAATTAATTGCACGCACACACTTTAAATTAATTGTAAATTAACTCCACACACACACACACACACACACACAGAGCAAATCTACTGCACTTAAAAACACAGACTCACTTATATCCAGCAATTCATGATGAATTTTCAGGGTGGGTTTAGATTTAAACACTGAAGATGCAAACCTCCCAGGCATTAGCTTGTAAAGTTTAAAGACCATGGTGGATAGCAGGAAGATGAAACACAGGATAGAGAAATGCTGAAAACTATTTCCTTTGCTCATCATTTCCTTGCTTTTTTTTTTGCCAGATGCTAAATAAATAGTAATCCTTGCTTTTTAACAATATATTTGCACAATCGCATATTTTACATGGTTCCCTCCATTTTAAGGCTTATTACATGACAATGTTCATTTTTATTTATTTTGTCACACAGTGTATATATAAACATAAGCATGAAATAGTTATACAGTATATAAGCGTAAATATGTATGAGTATGTAATAACTATATTAATGGGATATAATGAAAGGAAACAATAGGACAGGAACGGTAGGCACGCTTGTGCTCTTATGCACGACCCTTACAGACCTCTTAGGAATGGGGTGAGGTCAATAGTAGAGAGTTTTTGGTTGAAGCTTTGGGGATTTTGGGAAGAGACCACAGAGTCAGGTAGTATATTCCAAGCATTAACAACTCTGTTACTGAAGTCATATTTTCTGCAATCAAGATTGGAGCGGTTCACATTAAGCTTAAATCTGTTGTGTGCTCGTGTATTGTTGCAATTGAAACTGAAGTAGTCTTCGACAGGAAGGACATTGTAATAGATGATTCTATGAGTTAAACTCAGGTCATGTCAAAGGCGGCGTAGTGCTAAATTTTCTAAACCAAGGATTTCAAGTCTGGTGGCATAAGGTATTTTGTTGTATTCAGAGGAGTGGAGAACCTTCTTGTAAAATATTTCTGGACACGTTCAATTTTATTGATGTCTGAAATGTGGTATGGGTTCCAGACAGGTGAGCTGTATTCAAGAATTGGTACAGCAAATATTTTATATGCTCTGGTTAGTAATGTAGTGTTTTTGGAGAAGAAGCTACGCAAGATTAGGTTTACAACTCTTAGAGCCTTTTTTGCGATGTAGTTGCAGTGGGCTTTGGCACTTAGATCATTTGATATGAAAACTCAAAGGTCTTTAACAGGGTGGGGGTCATCTGTAAGGTAATGTCCATCAAGCTTGTATTTAGTCTTTAGGTTCTTTTTTCCAATATGTAAGACTGAGCATTTGCTGGTTGAGATTTGGATTTTATGATTTTATGGTTGAGATTTTATGGAATTGATATTATAAAAACGGATCGTCTTTCCCTTTTAAAATTTGAAGGCTACTGCTTATTACTCTGAAGAAAAGAAAATCCTATTTGGTTCTTTTGTTTTGAGCAGTCCTTCATTGAAATGCATATTTTCTGCCTGTTCACCATAGGTTCTCTACTCTTTCGAGAAGAGGAAAGACAAGATCTAGTCCAAAACTAACATGTCCAAAACTAACATACTATTGAGACTCTTCAATACCATCCTATCTGTAATAGAAGTTTGCCCTTGCAGTTAAACAACGGGACAGAAATAGAAACAGTGCAATTAGTGAGAGGACATACTGAAGCAGATAAAAAGAGTTTCTTTTGGTCCCAGGCCAGAGTTCAAAATAAAACATGTTAAAAATAAGAATAAAACACAAAACAGGATAAGAAGGTTCCACCTGGCAGCAGATTCGTCATTGATGCAGTCAGCGTGTTTGTTATTTTATAGGCAGAATAACCAAACTTAGCTAAAATTTAAGGAAAGGAAAACATAGTGATCTGATAAAATAATTACACAAAAAAAGATCAGAATTTTCTGGGTGCTTTACTAAATAAGATGTTATAAGGTGGGTGCTAGGATTCCTCTAAAGCTGTGTTTCTCAACCTTGGCAACTTTAAGATATGTGGACGTCAATTTATGGCTGGCTGGAGAATTGTGTGAGTTGAACTCCGCAGATCTTAAAGTTTCCAAGCCTGGACACCCCTGCTCCTGGGAGTACATTATACCATCTTTCCCCGAAAATAAGACCCTGTTTTATATTTTTTGAACCCCAAAATAAGCGCTGGGCCTTATTTTCGGGGAGGTCTTATTATTTTGGAGCACGTGGAGCAAGATGGGACTCCTCTTGCCATCTTACCTGCTTTCTAGCTCTGCGTTTAAATATTTTTTGGGATGTCTTTATTTTCAGGGAAACAGGGTAGCAGAATGTGAAATGTAATTTCAATAGCCCCACGTCCACAGGGGCACAGGGGCACAGTCTTAGCTCAAAGGGAAGCCCTCCAACACTGTTGTGGGAAGAGAGTGGAAGCGTGCTCAAGTGAATGATCTTTGGAATTTGGAGACTTATATAATGTAACTTACCTTGCTGGTATAAAAAACAAACCTTGACTACACAAGTGAAGCAGATAAAGATTCATACAACTAATTAGGTTTAAATATTCAGCTCGGATTTCCCATAAGCAAAACCTTTCCCCTTGAATACAAACATCCATGTGGGCTTTGCATTTGTTTTAATTCTTAATTGCAAAAGTAGTGTTTAGTGGAATTAGTAGCATGGTCTAAACATTCTTGCATGCTTAGGAAAGAAAAGGTGCACAGCTACAACATTACACAACAGGAGTAGTTGTTTTGGCTTTGGTAAGCTTATTAAATTAACATTGTTTAAATAAAGATCTAGTGATACAACCAGGGGTGAAATGCTCCAGGATTGGACCAGATCGCGCAATCCAGTAGCGGTTGTGGCCGGTAGTTCGGCAATCCGGTAGCAATGGCAGAGCAAAGCTCCAACCACTTGCCTGGGTGTCATTACTTCCTGGTTTTAACCAGGAAGTAATGTGGTTTTTACCTTCTGCACATGAGCAGGTTTTGCGCATCTGCAGGAGGTCTGCACGCGCATGTAACCTTCCAGTAAGGAAGGTAAGTAGATTTCACCCCTGGATACAACCCCGATCCTAGAAACAATGGTGTCTTTTTTTTTTTTTTAAAGGAATATATTTCTAAATTCCTCTTTCAAATGTTCACTTCATTGGGTCCCTTCCTATATGAAATTGACAGGATAGAGAGTAGGAAAATGGAAAGCTCTTGAGGAAGTGGACTTGTTATGACTCTAGCCCCCGAACCTGACCCCATGCCCGAAAGTGACTTTGAAAGTGAGGTGGAAGGGCCGGTAAGGCTTACCTCGGAAGCACCGATTCCTTTAGCTCAGCTCCAGGAGCCAGAACCAGACCAGTCGGAGGACGTAATGAGGCCGTCATCCCCTGATTCCTCCCTTCCTCAGGCTACGCCTTCAGACCCAGCTGATAATAATAATCAAGCTTGGGTTGACTCACGCTTTAGAAGATTAGAGAGGTGGCATCATCAAAAGGAAGGGTGGGGCAGGAGCCGCACCCCACAGGATATATAAGGAGCTTTGGGACTGCTCTCACTCCACGGGAAGCAAAGTTTAGCTGATCCGTTTCAAAAAGAGCTGAAAGTCTTGCTACATGAGTCATTTGTTTGTACTTTGGCAGGCAGCTGCGATTTCTCTGCCAGGACTGATAAGAGCCATGAATCCACTGGCTGAAGGCCAGCTCGTGGGTCTGAAGTGGGGAAGGAGACAGAACAGGACTATGCAGAGAAGACCAGGGTGTAAAAAAATCAAGTAGAAAAGGGTAAACCCTGAAGGTCAGGATGGCAAGTGTACAGGTGCCTGATTAACACACTGGAGCAGCCCTGAGCTGCACAGACACAGGCAAACACGTTGTAGCAAATTGGAAAGCCATAAAAGTCTATTACACAAAATCAAACAGCAGCCAGCATGACAGCCATTAGCCTAAAATGAATACATGGGAACTTAATGAGGTCTGTCGAGGCCAGCTTGGAGTATTAAGTTGCCAATTCCAGTAGGATTTCCCCTTTCTTTACAGAGTTGAAAGCATCAGTACTGCCTTGTTAAGAGTTTGACGAGTTGTGCAGGGAAAAAAATGTGCATAATTATTTGTAGAACAGGATTATGCAAAGCAGGGGAGATGCCCTTTTCCTGCAAGGACAGATACATGCACTTTTTTCCTTGCTAGCTCATCCTGCAATTAAGTGGAAGGCTATCGTGTTGTAGTTTGATGTGAAGCTCAGAATAAAAGAAATGATTTATACCCAGTTACCGAACAAGTATCAGTCCTCCAAGATAGACCAAACTTGGAAACCAGACACACAAGCTAATGCAACACTTGTCATAAGGTTTAGTAACAAAATCTTGCAAATCTAAATGTGCTTCTGCCTTTCTTCCTTTTGTATTCATAAATACTAAGGAATGTCATGTCTGAGATTACATTTCTGCCTTGGCTCAGATTTCTTTTAGCTGAATGTTGTCTTGGTCGTGGATCTTCCTCCTGGTTCTTAAGGTTATTCTTTCTGCCTATTACATCAAGATTCATGATACCAAGCAGGGATTCATATCACAACACGATCTGAATGATTTTATGCAGGTAAGCCTCGCTACATAAATATTTCCACTAAGTTCCTCCATTAAGCCTGAAGTATCTCCATTACCAAATGTCAACCAAAACTTGACAATTGTTGGTTAACTAATGATGGTTAATCAATTTAGCTTGAAAACATTTAATGATAAAGAAAACTTCAATATTGTTTCTTTTAAATATATAGAACTCAATTTTATTGTCTTCTTATATTAGTTTACAGAATCAAAGATCCTTCTACTAAATAAAGGTAATTTAAAATATGAACCATTGTGGCGCAGCGGTTAGACTGCAGAACTGCAGGCTACGTCTGGTGATCACCAGCTGCCAGCAATTTGACAGATTGAATCTCATCAGGCTCAAGGTTGACTCAGTCTTCCATCCTTCCAAGATGGGTAAAATGAGGACCCAGATTGTTGGGGGGCAATATGCTGACTCTGTAAACAGCTTAGAGAGGGCTGGAAAGCAGTATATAAGTCTAAGTGCTATTGCTATTGCTGTGAGTCCTGGTGATTAAAAAGTTGCCTAATGTTTAAAGTCCAAATTTAGACAAATGTACTAATTCTTAAGTACATGAAGATAATTTTACATTATTAATTTTTGTTGATTACCTTGTTTCCCCCAAAAAAAGACATCCCCTCATAATAAGCCCAATCAGGCTTTTATTTTCAGGATCTTATTTTCGGGAAAACACAATAATTTACTGTATACTGTCCTATTTAGATCTACTAAGTTATACCTGCAGTAATACTTAAGAATTTGAGCATATTAGAGGGAGGGCTTTGTTTTTAGCACCACCCTCTGCATGGTTGATTGACAGCTTTTTCCATGTGGCTGGCTCTAATAAAAAATATACCATGAGCAAGCCATGGTACACATAGCTGGCAAGGAAGCAAGGGTGTCATAAATTTCATTGACTTATCTTTAACTCTAATCTGGGGTAAATACAGAATCTGGGAAACTGTAGCCTTAGTTACAGTGAGTTAATTAAAGCAGAGTCTTCTTGAGGAGCATTTCTCCAAATCTCTCACCACCTGAACTGAATTGCCATTTCTGAGGTAATCTTTTGTGTTCTCAGCCTTCTCACAATCTCTGCAAGTCATTTTTCTGGTATTAGTTGTGTTCACATGGACAGATCATACAAATAACCACAACTGGTGGCTGCAATGAACCCACAAATTTCTAGGGGAAAGGGAAAAACTGAGATAACTCTCAAATTCTTGACTCCAGTTTCAGATGTCATATGCCTCTGAACATCAAAGACACATAAAGCTACTTTAGGCTTCCTGTGGGACAACCACTGAGGGAAATATGATGGTGAACAGCAACTGCTTGCAATATTGCAGGTTCAAGTCCCACCAGGCCCAAGGTTGACTCAGCCTTCCATCCTGAGGACCCGTTTAATATTTATTCTGTTTTAATTTTCAACCTTTTCATACTTTTTTAGATTCTTCTACCTCCAAGTTGGAAGAATACAATTTTGCACCTTTGTGGCCAACGTACTTGAGAGCTCATTGTTAAGATCTCTCTAGCACATTGCTCTTTCTCCCCTGTTCTCCACTCACTTTCATTACGCAGTGAATCTTTCATCTTTATTCCAGAAATTTTAATATGGATCATAAAGTCTGTGTTTGGGTTTCCTTAAGATTGCTTAGATGCTGATCTGGCCAATTTTGTCAGAGTTTGTTGCAGCACACACAATCAGACACATTCAGCAGGATTCAAATTATATAAGAAACTTCTTTACATACAATACCATACAGCAGAAGTTAGCATACAATATCAGAAACACAGAAGGACTATTCATATCAGCAAGTCATTACAGAGTAGAGAGATACAGAGGCAAATATATTGTACAGAGGCAGCCATTACAGAGGCCAAACCAACTCTTATATACAGTTCAGCAAGTCTAAGCCACGCCCAGACTCCAAACTGTCTCTTATGGTCCCATACAAACAAATACTATGTTTCCGTTTCCAAACAGTCCCCATTGGCTGACCTGTTATCGTGTCTATCCAAACAGTCCCCATTGCCTGACCTGTTGCCATGTCTATTCTAGCGATGAATATTCATACTCTGACAAATTTCCCTTTCCACACTTAGAGTTAGGTGTAGAAAGGAACAATATTATTAAAACTATCACATTATAACACTACATTGCCAATATAAAATGGAGTATCTAGTTTATTTGTAAGCCTCAGCATTTGAACTTCAGCATAATCTACTGTCATGTAGTTTCCATCGGCACTGGTTGATTTTTTTAATTATTATTTTATTTATTTTTTTGCAGACCAGCTTGGATTGTCTTCCAGCTTTTTACCGTTTCATCTTCTCGGGCTCTATTTGCCTTATAGTGCATTTCTTAAAATGCAAATACCATATACTGTAGTTTTTCTCCTGTCACTTCAAAGCAAAATCTACAGCAAGCAGCTGGCTAAGTACTGGTCACAAAATCATGCTTCACCGTTTTTTTTCAAACCTCTCCATTCTAAATAATTTACATTCTTTAAACAAGCCCACTTGGTAAAGCAATGTTATGCATATTTTAAATCAGCATTATAGGAGGCAAGTTTATTTCGCATTCCACTTATTTACACTCATCTTTTTCCAATGTTCCAGCTGCCAAACTGCAGTAAATTTCAATAGCCTTCCCCTACTGCTCTACCCTTTCGCTGGAAGTGTTGCAACTGAGAGGATTATTCATGTCAAAGCAAAAGAACAACAACAGCAACAAAGCTGCTTTCAATGCCTCAAATATTGCTAATTAGTAGTCTGTGCCAAGGCGAGTTTGCTATACAGCTGCCTGTTTTGAACATTTCCCACGTCAGCCTATTATCTACTGCATATCCAGAACGGAGATGGGAACTCAGCATTTTGGGGGAAGAAGCAATTTCTTCACTCCATTCTTCTAGAAGAATAGTCCCTGTCCTTTCCGAACCATGGTGTACATTTAAATCCAGCCTAAAACACGGGCTTGGTTTTCACTGATTGGAATATATACATTTGAACTTGGAACTCTCTGTGTATTTTCTCTTTGTGTATCTGATGGATCACCCATTTCTTCTAAGCCAGTGGTTCTCAACCTTTATAGTGCTGCGACCCCTTTAATACAATTCCCCACGATGTGGCGACCCCTTTAATACAATTCCCCACGATGTGGCGACCTCAACTGTAAAATTATTTTCATTTTGAATTTATCGCGCCTGAAGCCGTATTGGCTAGCGATCTGAACTGCTTGCGATTGCCTTGAGGACAGAGGCATTAAAGCGGAGACTCCCCTATTAAGTTTATGGCGCCTGAAGCCAGATTAGGCTAGCGATTGGGAGTGATTGCAGCTGGCTTGAGAGAGAGACATCAGAGGAAAGATTTCTCTCTTTTTTAATTCATCGCGCCTGAAGCCGAATTCGGCTAGCGATTTGAAGAGCCTGCAGCTGGCTTGTGGAGTCAACCATTGGAGCGCGATTCTTCGACTTGCAAGTATACTTCCCATATTTCCGATGGTCTTAGGCGACTCCTGGCAAATCATCATTCGACCCCCAACAGGGTCGCGGCCCACAGGTTGAGAACCGCTGTTCTAAGCCAATGAAGAAATGCCATCCACTAATTTTGCCTCTGCCTTTGGGTAATTGTACAAATTACCCAACATTTGTACATTGCAGGATTCAGGAAGGGACTCCACTAAGCACATATGCCAAAAATAATTTCCAACCACACTCACCCCATATATTTTTTTATACAGTTCATCGTGGAATCATAGAGTTGCAAATCTGCACTTTGTTTAAAGCGAAAAACTCTACTCAGATATTACTAAAATAATCATACAGACTAGTATAGACAAGAAGGGTAGTTTTGGTGGGCTGGATCGAAACAAATGTCCCTGGAAGCATTAGTGTGCACATACAGTAGTGGAAACCTTTTGGAAAAAGTGTATTTTCTAAAATTTGCTAATAACACCACTTTTTTTGGGGGGGAGTAGTACTATGTATCAATGGAAAGATAATTTAATCAAGAATGTAATGCAATAACTTTTATGAAGGATTTGCTATTAGAATAGCAGTTACAGTGTAAAGAAGAAAAGTGAAACACGTAGAAAAAAATGAGATATACAAAAATTATCATCACATCAGTTAATACTTAGTTGGGCAACCTTTAGCATGAATGACGGCCTTACAACATCTTCCCATGAAGTGAACCAAGTCTTTTACTTCTGCAGCTGTTATAATGTGAAACCAGGACTGAAGGATTCCTTCTATTAACTGGGTTTTATTGCTGGGTTGCTTCTGACTAACAAGTTTCTTTAGTCGGCTCCATAGATTTTCAATTGGGTTAAGGTTATTTATTTATTTTAATTTATTACATTTGTATACCGCCCTTCTCCCGAAGGACTCAGGGCAGTTCACAGCCAATAAAAACCACAATGCATATAATACAGGTTAAAAACAGTATAAAAAACTAATTCAATATATGGCCTAAAAATTTTAAATACGATTAAAAAGCCCGTTTAAAAACCCCAATGTAAAACCCCAATTTAAAACTACGTTTAAGCTAGTCCTGCACGTCGAAACAACAACGTCTTCAGCTCGCAGTGGAAGGTCCGGAGGTCGGGGAGTTGACGAAGCCCCGGAGGCAGCTCACTGGGTGAAGATCTGGGCTATTCCCAGGCCATTCCCAGGCCATTCCAGCAGTGGAATATGATTATCTTGAAACTCCCCAAAAAAGTGATGTTATTAGCCATCAAACCTCAATAATACACTTTTCCCAAAAGGTTTCCACAATTTTGGCCGCTACTGTACATACAGTGAGAGAGAACTATACAAAGTGCAGAAAAAGAGTAGGCAGTATGAGCAAAAAAAAAAAAAAAGGCAGTAAATAGTACACAAAGAAAATTACTCACTTTTGTACTCAAATCTTTTCATTATCCATTCAAGTTTAACTTTCTTCCTTCTTATTTGACTACACTCACTTCTTAGGTAACCAGTTTCTATTTAATTCTAATTACCTTTACATTTCTTCTAACATATCCAAGTTCTGCTTTGATGTAACAAAATAGGGATGTGCATTTTCACATTCATTGATTGCAACAGACTACAAGTACCCACTATTTTTCTACCAGCATACCCATATCTTAAAATTTCTCCATTTGCCCACTTTTCATAAGCCAGGATATATAAATGTTGCCATTTATGCATAACTTTGCTGTCTGCGAACAAAATTGTCTACATTAACAGTCTGTCAACATTTGCTACAAATCACTTGTTTCTTAGCTAATTCTTAGCTAAATATTTACAGATCCCTCACATCCAGGCCATAAACTGTTTCAACTCCTACCCTCAAAACGACGCTATAGAGCACTGCACACTAGAACAACTAGAAACAAGAACAGTTTTTCCCCGAAGGCCATCACTCTGCTAAACAGTTAATTCCCTCAACATTGTCAAACTATTTACTAAATCTGCACTACTATTAATCTTCTCATCGTTCCCATCACCAATCTCTTTCCACTTATGACTGTATGACTGTAACTTTGTTGCTGGCAATCCTTATGATTTATATTGATATATTGACCATCATTTATGTTGTAAATGTTGTACCTTGATGAATGTATCTTTTCTTTTATGTACACTGAGAGCATATGCACCAAGACAAATTCCTTGTGTGTCCAATCACACTTGGCCAATAAAAATTCTATTCTATTCTATTCTATTCTAATTCAGTATCCTGTTCATTCAAACTCATATGCAGAGTCATGTCCCCAAACAATGCATTTCTAATCTTTCTATAGGCATTCCTGATATATAAATACATTCCAAATCAAGGGGACGTCATCACACATCCTTTGTCTTTTTTCCCTGGTCAGAATTTCATTTATTCTTTTACTTGGCTCACCACATCATGTACTGCTCTTATTACATTTATTAACCAGTATTAAATTCCACATCCTTGCAAAATATCCCATAATTCAAGCCATGTCCACACTTCGTTATATCTGAATTAAGATATTGTAAGATAAACATACAATCTTTCTCACATTTGTACATGTTAGAGATTTGCTGAGAATCTGCATGCCCCCTAGCTATCAAAAAGCTGCACTGAAATTTTGACCATCATCATCTGTGACACTCAATTAACTGGAATTCTTAAACACCTCTCAAGCATGCCTATCAAATTACAGTAACTCTCCTGTGGTATTGCATTCACTCTTATTACCTTTTCCTTCTGTAATGTAACAATAATGGCATTTTTCCAATCAGGGACAGAGGTGGTCTTTCTCCAGTTATATCCCCTACACGTCAGTGGTGGGATTCAAATAATTTAACAACTGGTTCTCACCCCTAATGGGTGGGTGTAGCCATGGTGGGCATGCCCAGGGCGTGTGACAGGCAGCACTCCACCTCCTGCATCTCCCTGGGAGCAAAAATGGGCCATGGGGGGGGCAATCCCCTGTGCCCCATTTTGGGCCTAGTAGGCCGCCCTGCACTTACCTGGGAGCCAAAATGGGGAATGTTGGGACTCCTGGAAGAGGTGGGGAGCGGAAGGGCCAGCCAACAATTTAACTACCGATTCGTCCGAGCAGGCCTGAACTAGCTGAATCCCACCACTGCTAAAGGTAAAGGTTCCCCTCGCACATATGTGGTAGTTGTTCCTGACTCTAGGGGACGGTGCTCATCTCCACTTCAAAGCCGAAGAGCCAGCGCTGTCCAAAGATGTCTCTGTTGTGACTCAGGCCCAAATAGGCAGTAGGAAACTCAGTCTTGGTCCAATTAGGCAAACTGCCAAAAGCCTTTCTTGGCAAGTGTTCAGAAGTCACAAAAAATAAATGCAAGATGTAGACAAAGAAGCTACCAACATTGTTTTCCAGCAAAGCCCAAACGCCATTGCTGGTCTGTTTTAAGCCTTATGGGAGGGGTCAATCATCTGTTGGCCCTACTACCGAGTTGTCCTTTTTGCTTGAACTGCTCTTGCCTTCTGGCAGCTCTTCTCGTGCGTATATTAGGCACAGGCTCCTCCTGTTCCTCTGTCTCACTACTATCAATTTCTGGAGGCTCTGGAGTCCACACCTCACTTCCTAATGGCCCTAGCCTCATCGCTCTCTGACTCCGTTGCCAGCTCCATAGGGTGCTGGCAGACCACAATAGTCTCCATGGTCATGTGGCCAGCATTACTAAACGCCAAAGGCACACGGAACGCTGTTACCTTCCCACCAAAGGTGGTCCCTATTTTTTATGTGCTTTCAAACTGCTAGGTTGGCAAAAGCTGGGACAAGTAATGAGAGCTCACCCTGTTAACACTAGGAATTCAAACAGCTGAACTGCCGACCTTTTGATCGACAAGCTCAGCGTCTTAGCCAATGAATCACCACATCCCTTTTATGCTACACGTGTATTTACACATTTTTTCAACATTCATGACCTCCTGTTCGTCCATGATTTTCTTCCACAGTAACATTTATAGCATTAATTTCCATCCCCCTTTTTGACAAGCCATTATCATTCCGCACAGGGCTTTAAATTATTCTTTCCTGCACAAAGAGAGAAGCAACCTCGAATTAAGGAAAAACTTCCTAGCAGTGAGAACAATTAACCGGTGGAAGAACTTGCCTTCAGAAGTTGTGGGTGCTCTATTACTGGAGGCTTTGGTTTGGTTCTGCAACCCAACAAGACAGACACAGACTTCAGAGGATCATTAGAACTGCAGAAAAAACAATTGCTACCAACCTGCATTCCATTGAGGACCTGAATACTACACGAGTCAAAAAGAGGGCTGTGAAAATATTTACAGATCCCTAGCATCCTGGACATAAGTTGTTTCCACTCCTACCCTCAAAACAACGCTACAGAGCACTGCACACCAGAACAACTAGACACAAGAACAGTTTTTCCCCAAATGCCATCACTCTGCTAAACAAATAATTCCCTCAACACTGTCAAGCTATTTACTAAATCTGCACAACTATTAATCTTCTCATCGTTCCCATCACCCATCTCCTTCCACTTATGACTGTATGATTGTAACTTTGTTGCTTGTATCCTTATGATTTATACTGATATTGATTGTTTCCTGATTGCTTATTTGTACCTTATGACTATCATTAAGTGTTGTACCTTATGATTCTTGATGAACGTATCTTTTCTTTTATGTACACTGAGAGCATATGCACCAAGACAAATTCCCTGTGTGTCCGATCACACTTGGCCAATAATAAAATTCTGTTCTGTTCTGTTCTGTTCTGTTCTGTTCTGTTCTGTTCTGTTCTGTTCTGTTCTATTCTATTCTATTCTATTCTATTCTATTCTATTCTATTCTATTCTATTCTAAGAAGAGACTGGACAGCCATTTTTCTGGAATGGTATAGGTTCTCCTGCTTGACTGGGGGATTGGACTAGAAGACTACAAGATCCCTTCCAAGTCTGTTATTTTGTATTTTGAGTGTGGAAATATATGGTTTTAAAAGCAAATATAATAATTAGAAGAGGGGGTTTACTGTTTCTGATATAAAGTCAAGTACCAGGGATCACATTTTACCCAAAGAAGGCAGATGAAGGATTCTTACACACACAAAAAGTAGAGCAAAGAATCAAGTTTAATCAAAACGGGGTGCCAAGTAGTAAATGTGTTAATGCAGCATTAATAATTTAATAATTGCTACTTTTAAAAATACTACAGGTAGCTCAATTTCACAGTCTCACTCTCACATACAAGTTCACCTGCTTGCTTGCTCATTAGCTTGATTGAATGGCAAAATAATCTATTTATATTAGGCAGGGAGATACAACAATGGAATGCTAAACTATAGAGAACCAAGATGTCTGAATTTTGAGAAGCAGGAGAGACCGGAAAGTATTCCTTTCTCTGATTAATGGACCTAGAATTCAGAAAAACAAAGCTATTAAAATGATTTGTTCAAGTTGTCTCAAAGCCATACCAAACATTCTGGGACAAGTACAATCAGATCTCCTGCTTATCAGGAATGCTAGCAAGAAGGTGGAGCAATTAAGGTTGGAGCCTCATCATTTTTTTTCTATGGATCACATAACAAGTCTGCAGAAAAAGACAATTCCAATGGTAATAACGGGAAATGGGGAAAAGTTTAAATGCACCTTAATCTTACTATAGTAATGGTGGTGCAGATTTTTCTACAGGATCTATAAACCCAAAATACCAATAGCAACGTATCAAACTACTGTCATAGACCTCCAAAGTGACATCTGATTTTGTTTTTAGTCATCCATTTTACATTCCAGTGTTGGTAAACTTTACATATAGTCATTTGGATTTAAGATGCGCTAACATTCTAATAATAATTTAAAAATAATTTTGGTTATAATAATTTATTGATTTATTTCCCACTTCTCTATGCAATCAGATAACTGAGGTGGCTTTAGATTTTTAAAATAGGTTATTCTCTTGCCCTCCTAGACCCTTTTCTGTGTAATAAGAAACTCGTATTTCAATATATAAATGCAATTTCTATATCAAAAACATAAAAAAATAACAGACCAGTTTTAAAAATGGAAATGAAGCAAAGGAGAAATCTGTAAAACTTTGTTCTATTTTTCTTTTAGATAGCAATATTCTACTTTTTTTCCAGTTTTGTGAAAATGTAGCCATGAGGAAGCAGACTTCACCTGCCTTGAGAAAGACCAATAAAAATGATCCATGGATAACTATCCATGATAACTATCACCAACATCTCTTGTAGCAAAACCTTTCCACCAAATGCCATCTGATTGAAAATGAATTAGAAACAAAGAAAACGCCAAATTTCACTTAGCAGTTTCCAGTGAACCAACATGATTTTTTTATACACGAATTCAAATGCATCCATCCATTAGAATCCCTTCTGCAAAATGTTTAACATAATTCTTGGGTCAAAATCAACAAAGTATTATAAAATGGCCTATTTTAACATAAAAGACCTGTTTCAAGATGGGGCCGTGGTGGCTCAGGCTGTAAGATAGCCTGTTATTAAAACACAGCTGCCTGCAATTACTGCAGGTTCTAGTCCCACCAGGCCCAAGGTTGACTCAGCCTTCCATCCTTTATAAGGTAGGTAAAATGAGGACCCAGATTGTTGGGGGGGCAATAAGTTGACTTTGTAAATATACAGTTAGAATGAGACTATTGCCTTACACACTGTAAGCCGCCCTGAGTCTTCGGAGAAGGGCGGGATAGATAAAATGATTATCAAAGCATATTTTCCTGCAATGTGTGCCATGTTAAAACAAATGCATAGAAAAATTTCTATTGCGAACTAGGATTTTTAAATGAAAGGTAGATAGGCTTAAAAATGCATGTTTGAGAAAAATGGCACTGAGTGAGCTGTCTATCCCTATGATATGATAACACAACATAAATATCACCTTGGTTCTCATTCCTTCCAAGCCAGGAATTCAAATTGAGACTCTACTCTAAACTGAGAAACTGTTGAATAATTATTTTCATAGCACAAGGAACCATAGGAATGTAGCTGTTGGATAGGGATTTATGTATTTCGAACAAATTTTTATAACACTCACCAAAATGATATTTCCAGGATATATTTTTTTTCAAAATAATGACCATTATAATTGAGCCATGGTGACACAGTGGTTAGAATGCAGTATTGCAGGTTAATTGTGCCAACTGCCAACAGTTCGATTGTCACCAGCTGAAGGTTGACTCAGCCTTCTATCCTTCCGAGGTTGGTAAAGTGAGGATCCAAATTGTTGGGCGCAATATGCTGACTCTGTAAACCACTTAAGGCTGTAAAGCACTGTGAAGCGGTATATAAGCCCAAATACTATTGCTATAGGGCTTTTTTTTTCACTTTCGCTTTTTAAATGTGGGTGCCAATGACTATATAAGCCAAACTGCATTGCTGCATTCAATAGGAAATTGTCGGTAGCCTTAAAAAAAAATCACTTTTTGAGATTTTTCAGAAAATGAAAACATTTTTACAGGAAGAACCTTAATAAGCAATAGGATCCACAAAATATATCAAACAAGTGTTTGGTAATTACATAATTTTGACTGAGTGGGGAAAAAATAGATCACAGGCAGTTTGGCAGAATGAAAATAACCAACAGGAAGGTTCCATGTGATAATATTTTGTGGCAAGACTACTTAGTATAAAAATGATCAAGATTTTTACAGAAATATGACCTGCTCCACTTAAGACCATGGATAGGGACAGAACATACAGTTCTCTGATCATATATGAGAAACATTATCTTTCAGTTAGTTAGAGAAGGTTCCAATTATAATAAATCATTCCTTGAGGAAAAGAAAAGATGGGAATTCTACCAACCAAAATGGTAAAAGAGTTCATACCTCTGGGATGCGGACACTGTATGGTTGATTGTGAAATCTTGGTGTGTTGTCATTGACATCTCCAACTTGAATATTCACAGACCCCTTTATCACCTACAATCAAAATGGTTTGGAGCAAACTTATTATAATTGCAACAATTTCTTCAATTGCAAGGATAACCATATTGGAAAAAATTGGAAAAGTTAATAGTATTACTACTGTATTGTGAAAAGGAAAATCGGATTCTAGGAAGTGGAACCTTCTTATTTTGAACTCCTTTCAGTTATGAACAAGAGCCCTAATTAACTGCTGAAAGAATTTTTGAGTTGTGAATGCTGGATCCACAATTTCAGGTTTGGGACTGTAATGGTGATAGTTGTTATTAACCAACTTAATGTACGTCCTAGCTAAAACTAATATGCATCATTCCTATGTATCATTCATTCTTTCTTCAATATGATGGGTTGAGGTAACCCTCTTTAAACACACCAGAAGTCCAATTTTTAAAACGTAACTTAATTGAAATAAACCATGGAATCCATATATCTAGTCTGGTATTTTTTTTTAATTAAAGGGTTGGGTCAGATATTTTCCTCCAAGCTGATGTCATATGGTATTAAAGAGCCTCTCTTTATAGCAGAAGACTGTATACAACCGTAATTATTATATTCACAACTGAAGCATGAATGCTGCAAGAGAACTTCGTATTTGTGTTTTTAACATTTATCCACACTGATTTTTGGTCTACTCTTTTACTGACTATGAAGGCTATTCCATTTCTTCTGAGGGATTCTTGCCTGCAGTAGTATACCTGATGGTCATCTGCAGAGGTGGTATGCAGCCGGTTCGCACCGAACCAGTAGCAAAAAAATTGAAACCCACCACTGGTCATCAGAATTAAATTCACCCATTCCTTTCTTTTGGTACATAGTAAATATGATATTCTGACATTTACTTCATATATTATTATATTAGAATAACTGCCACACTGTCTATTGCAGCATATTTTCAGGGTGGCTAGAAAAAGAAGAAAACTCATTTTTAGAATGAATTGTTTTGAAGTTATTTTTATGTATTTGTGGCGACCTGGAGACCTTTATCTTATCTTATTTATACAAAAGACCAGGCAAAAAACAACAGAATCTAAAAATGCTGCTTTAAAGTCTGAACTTTCTCCATAACTGAATATTTTTCTAATTTTTTTTTAAAAAATCACATTTCCCTGTTGCCCTGGCAGGAAAAATGGCTATTTAAAATATGGCTATTTTATTTATTTATTTATTTATTTATAATTACATTTCTATACCGCACCATCTCCCGGAGGACTCAGGGCGGTTTACAGCCAATGTTAAAATACCCACATCAATACAATATAAATATAATAAATAACAATATTTAAAAACAATTAAGAACAAATATTTACTGGCCGAATCACTAAAACGGTCAAAGACCGATTAAAACCCCTTAAAATTTTGCTAAAATATGTCTTAGGCTAGTCCCGCTTGGTGAAATAGTAAAGTCTTCAATTCACGTTTGAAGGCCTGGAGGTCGGGGAGTTGGCGTAACCCCGGAGGTAGCTTGTTCCATAGGGTTGGTGCCGCCACAGAGAAGGCCCTCCCCCTGGGGGTCGCCAATCTACATTGTTTAGTTGACAGCACCCTGAGGAGGCCCGCTCTGTGGGAGCACACAGGTCGTTGGGAGGCAATCAGTGGCAGAAGGCGGTCTCGCAAATACCCCGGTCCTAAGCCATGGAGCGCTTTAAAGGTGGTAACCAGCACCTTGAATTGCACCCGGAAGGCTACCGGCAACCAGTGCAGGCCACGCAGGATGGGTGTTATATGGGAGCAACACGGTGCCCCCTCTATCACCCGCGCAGCCGCATTCTGGACTATCCCCAGGTGGATCTATATTCCATAAATATAAGGGATGATTTTTCAAAAGCATTTCCAGGCTTATTCACAAGCGGCTTTGAAGCTATCCATATCTGTAAATCACACCAGCTTTACACTTAACTGACCTAAGCATCAATATTTCTTGAGTACAGTGTGAGCGTCTATATAACACAACAGGTTGTCCCATAGTCTGCCATGCTTCCGCTTAACAAATAAAAACAGAAAACAAGAGGCCAGAACTGCCTTTGTTCCTTGAAGTTTACACTTCTTAACGCGAATGGAGAGAGAAACAGATGGTGGGGCTTCCACACCATTTCATCAACTGCTGTACAGGAACAGCGAACGCCTGAGATATCCACCTGCTTCTCTTATGACAATCCCACTGCTGTATCCCTAGGAGGATTCCTTCAGGAAGAAGGTGGAATCATGACAGCTTTCCACTCCTCCCCAGAGAGTGACCTCTCCATATCAGCTGTACTCTGGTCTCCATTAAAATCATGGAACAAATGTTACACTTACCCCTTGGCTGTCACTGACAGAAAATTCAACTGTGAATTCTGACTTCGTCTGAAATGAAAAGAAAAATGATATAATTAGAGATGCCACAGTGGTAATCTGTTGATAGAAGGCTTTGGATTTGAGCCGAATATAATTACATGCTTTTGCGGCCAGGCAAGAAGATGAAGCAGTGTCTCGGCAATAACTGAAAATCTCGCTGCAAGATTGCAATAGTAGGATAATTTTACCTAGATATCAAAGAGGTTGGAATAAATTAATTAATGTAGGGAAGAACTGAAAGTACCTACTTTTTCACTAAAGTTTAGGCGAGTAGGGTGTGAAAAGCAGGTTAAGTATGAACAACAGTTATTCGGCTTTTTTAAAAATAACATTAAGTTCTTTTTCACCATGTTGTAGTTAGATCTAAGGAGCTCTTTTACACAATGCAAAACAATTTGAATACTATTAGGTAACTTAATTGTAAAAATCAAAGTGCCCATTTACGCCATGTTACACTGAAATGATAAAAGGAATCTAATCTTCCAACATCTCTGCAGTTTGACCTTTTTCAAATGGTTGAATTCAAACACAACGATAAAACTTTATAAGAAGAATGAGTCAGTCATCCCCCGATGTACATCTTCTATTTTTTCCTTCCCCCATTTCTGGGTCCATTGCTTGGAGCTTATTACCATCACTCAATTCAGATACAATGCCTTTCCCCCTTGACCTAAACCACTGTTTGCTATAGCTAGCTTCTTTTTTTTCCCCAATAGGTCAGTGTAATCTGGTTCTCGTATCACTCTAAGCCAGATCAAATTAAATTTATTATAACTTTGTGTGAAACCAGACAGATTAGTTGGTTACTAGCCAACTAATAACTGAAATGAAAATAATGTATTACTCTGAAATCTGGAATTAGGTGGTAGACTGAAGCCACAAGTTTCAGTTCCATGGAAATCTATGACAGGTAGGGAAGTAATGAAATGTGCATTATGGTATGATGAAACCCACTGTCCACCAATTATATGGAAGGACACTATGATGTCACTACTCATGTTTTGTCACGCGGCGTCACTGGAGTTAGGTATGGACATTTATATTCCCTTTTTCCTTTGATTGTTTATTCTGGAGGAAAATCCAAGAACATTTTACTACAATACAAGCTTTCCTCCCATGAACACTAATGAAAATTAAGAAGATCTTTAGCTCCTGAGTCAACGCATGAAGTCAGTTTGTGAAAGTCAAGCATGAAGGAGACACCGTCCATTTGTTCAAAACGGACGTATGATTTCTCCCATTCTCTCTCTCCCCCCTCTCTAGCTGAAAGGGTCTTGTTTCGCCTGCTATATCTGCCAAAAAACAAAATAATATCTAAGGAGACAATATTGTGGAACAGGAAGATGACAGACGAGAATAGAAATGGAGTCAACCTAGATTCCAAATAATGTTTATCCTACAAGATCCATTCTTTGTTTCCATTCTCTAGGCTTAAAAGTCCAGAGTTTGGATCCAGAATCTGGACCCGGAATCTGGATCAATTGGAAAAAACAATCTGATCTGATTATAAGGATCTCCCTGAACAGAACACAGCACAAATAAAAAAGAGATAGTGGTAGTCCTTGACTTATGACTGTTTCTTTAATAATGTTCAAAGTTACAATGATCTTGGAAAAAGCTCTTTATTAATATATACTGGCTTTTTAAAAAAAATTGCATTTATATCCCGCCCTTCTCCGAAGACTCAGGGCGGCTTACACTATGTTAGCAATAGTCTTCATCCTATTTGTATATTTATATACAAAGTCAACTTATTGCCCCCAACAATCTGGGTCCTCATTTTACCTACCTTATAAAGGATGGAAGGCTGAGGCAACCTTGGGCCTGGTGGGACTAGAACCTGCAGTAATTGCAAGCAGCTGTGTTAATAACAGACTGTCTTAGCAGTCTGAGCCACAGACCGTTGCACCATCCCAGTGGTCACGTGATCACAATTTCAGATATTGGCAACAGACTTGTATGTGCAACTAGTTGTAGCATCCTGCAGTCCCATGATCATGATTTACAATCGTTTTTTCCAGTTTCTGTCAAAAATGTCCACTGGGGAAGCTGAATTTATTTAATGACCATGTGATCCACTTGAAATCAGGTCTTGTCATGTGGGGATTTGACTTACAACCACACTGACTTACACCTGAAATCTTGTTCTCAATTGTCATAAATCAAGGACCAGGTGTAATTTTTTTAATATACATAGTTTAGTATTTCATTGAAAATATTTGATCTCTCCTTTCCTCCTTTATTTTGTAGGTTACAAATATATTTGATGCTGTTATTAACATATAATGCCTATAATTAAAATTGTAATGATTTTAAAATTCAACAGAAATGCGAGAGAGAGAGAGAGAGAGAGAGAGAGGGCACAAAAGGGGAATTTTCTTGTAGAAAACTTTAAGTGGCTTGATTTTTGCCTTCTAGCAAGACATTTTTTTCCTACTTCTCAACTCAGTCTGTAACGTTGGGGTTTCCCTGATGGGAAATATTAATTCTATTTAGCTTTTCAAAGTCATCTAATGTCAGCTGACTGCTGAATGCAGTGTGAAGGAAGGGCTTAAGTCCTGACACAATTAATATTACAATTTAATGCAAATCATTCGGTGTTACCTCTCTGTCTAATGGTTGTCTGAGCCAAATGACACCCGTCATGCTTTCCACTGCAAAGAATCTGCTGGCTTCCTCCCCTACTACTCCAAATACAAGTGGGTCATTGTCTAGGTCACGGGCAAGCAGCTGTGTTACTGATGAACCTATAAAAGGAAGTATCAAAGGAAGAAAAAAAATCATGAATTAGTTAGCAGCGTCGTGAAAAGAACTGTGTTCAAACACCAGCATTTCTGCACTTGATAAAAATGAGCCACACGTATTGTAGTAGTTAGCAAACATTTTTTGATATAGACCATGAGAATTTTAAAAAGTTAGTTGGCCGAAACAAACATCTGTTCTTATCAGGCATTCATCTTTGACAGCTGCAAAATAGACATACAGAATAAAATGACATATACACTGTGGAGTTCATATACATTATCCAGCTTCTAGGTAACTTCAAAATTTGCATATTATGGGTTTGGGAAGGCAGTTGCCTGCAATACAAGTAAAAGAAGCACAGCATATACAGATTTAAGGAGACTAAATTTAGGACGAACATCTGTTCTGTATGAAGTTTTTTTCCCACTCTTCTCCTGAAAATCTGACAGCAGGTGTCCACTATAAGTAGAATGTTAATATTACATAAACAACCAAAAGGCTCACAGGGAACATGGCCTCAGAACAAGTGATAGATATTATTTCATTTTATTTCAAGGGGATTGCATGAAGTAATGGCATATACAGGAAGCACTTAGTGAGATATATTAAAAATCTCCCTCTTCACTGAGAAAGATTTATTTAAAATTTAGAAACAGCATTTCAAGTCAATATTTTATAGAAACATTGGGAGGGAAGAGTATAAGGGGTTTATTTCCCTTGAAAAGATTGTATATGTGTCTGCAGGATGGTAGAAGTCCACCACCCCAAGATACAAACATGTGCCCCCAGTAATGGTTTCCATTACAGTTCCTCAAGAATAGACCTTATCTATCATCTCCTATTATGAGCCGTGGTGGTTAGAATGCAACACTGCAGGCTACTTCTGCTGACTGCAACTTGGCGGATTGAATCTCACCAGACTCAAGGTTGACTCAGCCTTCCATCCTTCTGAGGTGGGTAAAATGAGGACCCAGATTGTTGGGGGCAGCATGCTGACGGTTGTGTCTGTGTCCCCCAAGCCGGGCCTGCTGCCAGAAAGTGACTTGGACAGTGAGGGGGAAGGGCCGTCAGGACTTACCTCGGGAGCACTGGCTTCCCTGGCTCAGCTCCAGGAGCCAGAAGCAGGCCAGGTGGAGGAGGGAACAACAGAAGCAAGGGTGGGGCAGGCCCAGGAAGTGCTGAATCATGGAGCCACACCCCACAGGATATAAAAGACAGTGAGAGCTGCTGTGTCTCTTTGTAACAGGCAAATCCACTGATTAAGAGCTGAAGTTTGTTCCTGGGTGACTCACCAGCGTCGTGGAAGATAACGGAGGCTCTTGGCAGACGCTGGCTATTCTGCTGCCAGAGCTGATAGTGCTGGCTAATTAAGCTATCACTTGGACGGAGGCGAGGGAGGACACAACACTGACTCTGTAAACCGCTTAGAGAGGTTGATTTACCACTGTGAAGTGGTATATAAGTCTAAGTGCTATTGCTATTCAAATGGATTTAAAGATTTTCTTGATTGGTTTGTGCTTTGATAGGCGATGCTGTTCCTTTTAAGCTACATTATCCAAGCATTCCATAGAATAAGCAGTTATCATTCCTCACTAAAGAGAGGTTTAAGGAGTTGTCCTCCTTTTGCCTGCATATTTGAGACCCAGCGTGTCTTTCAAGATGAGAAATATCAAAATTCAGTTATTTTCAGTCCAAAAGACAACTATCTGAAATCTAAAATCAATATGTCTCAAAGGTGCTTTTTTCAAAACACAACTGGACTAAGTTTTTTCCTTGAGTAAGAAGAAGTTTTGATTCTCATCCAAGAAGCTTCATCAGTTCTTGAATAAGAAGTGAAACATCTCCCTCAAGGAAAACACATAGTCCAGTTGCCTTTTGAAAAAAGCACCCTTGAGACAACCATGACCGGGATGACGGAGAATCTCCACAGACATTTAAATCAATAGTTGCAAATAGAAATTGATCAAACAATTGAAAATAAGTAGGTATCTTTCCTTGCTGACTTTAACTGACCTGTCTAATTGATATCCATTTTGCTCATTATTCTATTGTAAACTCTACTATTAATCAGTCCTCCATGCATTCTTATTCTGCATCTTCCTTTCAGTTCAAGAGCATCCAACCAGGTGAGTGGGTGGAAAATTTAAATAAAAGTCAAAATGGTGACTATGTCCCTCTTCAGGTGGACCATTCATATCATGCTTCTTTAAAAGTGGCCACCATTTTGCCCCCTCCCACTTTGTACACATTGGACAATCAATATATGAGAATAAGTTTGGCCTAGTGGTTAAAACACTAGGCTAGAAATCAGGAGGCTGTGAGTTCTAGTCTCATTTTAGGTATGAAAGCCAGCCCGGATGATCTTGGGCCAGTCACCCTCTCTCAGCCCAACCCACCTAACAAGGTTCTTTTTGAGGAGAAAATAGGAGGCTACTTGGTGTTATTTATAATTTATAATAAAGGTCGGATATAAATAAATAAATTTATTTAATATAATACAGCTATGTATCTATACAGCTATATTGTCACAATTAAAATTATTTAATAGTATAATGTAATAAAATATATAAAAAGATTTTGGACATTTCCATAAGTTATATTTATTCCATCATTTTATTCCAGTAAGTTTCAATAATAAGCTGAAATAGATATTGAACAGGTGTCTTTTCTTATATATTTATTTTTCTTTCTTTTTTTAATCCAAGAAAAGATATGTTGGAAATAAAATTCTGCTAGCAAACATTAGTACTCAAATTATTTTGCATCCCAGCTACAGATTTCTGTTTTATCTTTAATCATTACTTTCTCTGTATTGGATGCCAACTCCTTCCTCATGTTCCTTTTCCATTTGGCATTACTGAACACAGTTAGCTTTAGAACATAATTTGATCACACCAATACGTTTTGCAAAGATATTTTTTCTCTTCTTTGGTACAGTTACAGCAAGCAACTCTATCCATCCCTCTCTTCACTGCAGTACACATTCTTAGTCAAACCCATTTCCCTGCAATGTGGCTCTGATTGTGAGAACTTATTATTTTTGCAGAATATTCTGAATATTTCAAATTTTAAAACCTACTTTTTCTATTCAAAATAAGGCCTACTTTAAAAAAAACACATACACACATATATTTGTTTCTCTATGGCTGGCAAAATTATACAAGAGACTGCTGATTTGGGGTGGTATCATTTTTTTTTTTTTTGAGAAAACATAGGGTAAAATCTTTTGCTAGATGTATTTATAGTTTGCATATTTAGAAGCATGTAAAAGAACAAAAATTTTCACCCGTGTCTTTTCTTCTGAAGAGGTCATTGTATTGCCATTGGTCTCTGGAGGGTCTACTTTGCATTAAAATAATCTGAGATTTTGATATCAGAATTCACAATCATATCTCAAGCATCCCAGAAACATGATTCTGGTTCTTAGCAACTATGCTACCTCAATAACAGATCCAACCACCCCTTTCCCTACCAGATTGTTGCCCCTAATGCTGCCGTTTCCCCTACTCAGTGTTTGTTAGCCCTTCAAGATATGCTGAACAAGAAACACAACTGGAACATCCTCATCACTGTCTTTATTGTAAGGTTTCATTAAACAGAATCTTGCAAGTCTGAAAGTACCATTTCTCCCTTCTTTTCTTTTTAGTCTCTGGAAAACTAGGGAGGGTCCCTTCTGAAATGTTTCCTATGCTTTTCCCCCATCTGCAGACTGAGCTGCAATCAGCTCATTACTTAAGATTCTTTGTTTTCCTCCTGTCCCCAAGGTCATTCTCACATGCCACTACAGTCTTGAAGAACTTTTCCATCTGCATGTTAAAAGTTAAGAAACAGATTGACCAAGAAGGGCTACTCATGAGTGAATTGTTAAAGGAAACCAAGACTGACTAGGTACATACATCTTGTCAGACACTTTGGGTATTTGGGGAGCAATGCAAACAGGTTGGTGAAACAATGTCTATCGGTGAATAACCCCATTGCTCCCAATGTGACAGATTCATAGCTGCAAGAATATCCCTGGGTATTTGACTTTGGCTTATAGTCTGACTTCCCAATTTGTTTATTCCTTGGATGTGCTTTTCTTGGGAGAGCTTAAGATTTATGTTCTGAACTTGGACTAGATTTATGATCATAAGATTAATCAGATGGATTTATTACACAGTAACATAGAATTACATGACATTCATGAGGCCAGGACAGCAGCAAAGCAGAGTAGCTTTAACTGAAACAGAAGGGGCTGGACACTTCATATCGAAGAAGAGAAATGGCTATAGGAGGTAGCACTGAGATATGAAAGAGCTCCTAGCTTTTGGCTTTAAGTCAGTTAGATAAAGGCAACACAGTGAATTTCCATGTTCAGTTATATTAAGAAAGAGATATTCAAACTGGAATACCCAAACTGCTTCAAAACTGCCTTCTTATTAGACTGCAGTCTTCACATAATAATTTCTTATTTAACTTTATGGTGGTCTTTAACCAGTGCAAGAGAATGGACATTGGTCCTACCTGAATGTCCTTTCTCTGTTGGCGGGACCAGCAGCCAGGCATGGGAGTGACTCGGTCTGTATCCAATGGGATCGAGTCTGCTAGTTGAAAAGCACCTCCTCCTCCTGGTGCCTTCCAGCTTTCGGACGAGGATGATGCGGCAGACCGACGCACTGAGCTGTAAAACAGGAACTGCAAGAATATGCTTTTATGCCCTCCCCCCCCCCGGCATATGACCATGAGAGCCCGAATGACCTCTATAGAAGACAGGAACCGGGCGTTCAGGGAGGGCTGGCTGCTGGTCCCGCCAACAGAGAAAGGACATTCAGGTAGGACCAATGTCCATTCTCCAGCAGGGCGGGACCAGCAGCCAGGCATGGGACATACCAAAGCAAGTCCTATCGGGAGGATCCGCCCGTCCGGGTTAGAACCCCTTCTAGGACCCTTTGAGAACCCTCATGTAACGCCGCATCAGCAGATGCATAGGAATCGATCTTGTAATGGCGTATGAATGGATTCGGAGAAGACCATGTGGCTGCTTTGCAGATTTCTTCTAATGGAGCCTGAGTGGCCCACGCAGCTGAAGTAGCCGCGCTTCTAGTAGAATGCGCAGTGATGTGACTTGGAATAGGAATTCCCTGAATCTGATATGCTCTGGCAATGCACGCCTTAAGCCATCTACCGATGGTAGAGGAAGATACCTTAAGGCCGATGGTGGTTGGTTGAAAGGACACAAAGAGAGCCTCTGTCCTCCTGAGAGAGGCGGTACGCTTGATATAAATACGGAGGGCTCTCCGGACATCTAGGGTATGCCAGGACCTTTCCAGCCAGTGTACCGGATCTGGAGAAAAGTCGGGAAGAATGAGCTCTTGTGATCTATGGAACAGTGAGTTAACTTTAGGCAGGAAGGTAGGATCTAGCCGGAGGACCACCCTATCTGAGTGAAAAACGCAGAGATCCGCCCTGGTGGAAAGGGCAGCAAGTTCAGAAATTCTGCGAGCTGAAGTGATGGCTACTAGAAAGGCCACCTTATATGTCAAATATTGCAGGCCACACTCCCGCAAAGGTTCGAAGGGGCCCTTGGTGAGGGATGTTAGAACCTTCGTGAGGTCCCAAGATGGATACCTGTGGACTACTGGAGGACAAAGGTTGGTTGCTCCCCTCAGAAATTGACGGATGAGGGGCCGGTGGGCTAGGGAGCGTTTAGCACCGCAAGTTAAAATAGAAGAGAGAGCAGCTACCTGTCGTCGAAGCGTGTTCGCTGCCAAACCTTGTTCCAACTGTGTTGAAGGAAGATCAGGATAGTGATCGAGAAGCGTTGGTAGGGTCTATGTTCTTGCTTGAACACCAGGTGTAGAAGGTGCGCCACGCCGAGCCGTAGATGCGAATGGTGGAACTACGACGAGACGCCTGGATGGTGTTGGCGACGCTGGCAGGTACATGTCTCTTCCTCAGGAGGCTCCGCCAAGCGCCAGGCGGTCAGCTTGAACCACTGAGGGTCCGGATGAGTCAGCTGCCCTTGGCTGAGCGAGATCTTGGTCTGAGGAAGTTTCCACGGGGGAGCCACTGAGAGAGCCACCAGGTCCGCAAACCACGGGCGCCGAGGCCAGTGTGGAGCCAGCAAGATGAGTTCCGCCTGTTCCCTCAGCATCTTCCTGATAACCTTGGGTATTGTCGGAATGGGAGGGAAGGCATAAAGGAGGCCGGGGCCAAGGGCTGCGAGGGCGTTTATGCCTCCGCCCCCTGGACTGGGTACCTTGAGAAGAACCGATCCAGTTGACGATTGTCTCGAGTGGCAAAGAGGTCTACCAGCGGGTTCCCGAAGCGGAGTGTGATCTCGAGGAACATATCCGGATTCAGTCGCCACTCCCCCTGGTCGACTGAGACTCGGCTGAGCCAGTCGGCCTGTGTGTTTGCCACCCCTGATATATGAGAGGCCCGTATGGACCTCAGGTGAGCCTCCGCCCAGAGACCCAGTTGCACTGCCTCTTGCAAGAGAGGCTGAGAATGGGTTCCCCCCAGGCGGTTCACATGAGCCTTTGCGCCACATTGTCCGTTAATACTAGAATGTCTTGATTGAGAACAATGTCCTGAACGATAGTAAGGCCAGATGAATGGCCCTGAGTTCTAACCAGTTTATGTTGTGGGTCAGGTCCCTTGGGGACCACTGACCCTGAGCCATGTTTGATCCCAGATGGGCGCCCAGCCATGAAGACTGGCATCTGTTGTCAAGATTAGGCGTTGGGGTTCCTGAACTCTCTGCCCTTTGACAGGGCTGGGAGATCCACCATAAAGAGAGTGTCTGACTTGTTGTGGAAGTTGGACAAGTATTGGTGACGAGCTGTGTGTGCCTTTTGATAGGGAGAAACCACTGCAGTGTCCTGCAGTGGAGACGAGCCCAAGGTACAATGCCGATGCAGGAGACCAGTTTCCCAAGAGTTGGGAAAGGGTCTTTAAAGGAATAAGGCGTCTCTTGGTTACCCCTGACTAGATTCTGTAAATTGGTGAGACGCCCTGTGACAGATAGACCCGCCCTCATCGTGTCTATGATGGCCCCTAAGTGTTGGATTCGATTCAGAGGATGTAAGTGACTTTTGGCCTTGTTGATCGAGAAGCCGTGGGCTTCTAGAACCTGAATGGTTGTGGACAACCGCTGCCGCCAGGGTCTCTGATCGAGATTGAATAAGGAGATCGTCCAGATAAGCCTGGATTCTGATTGAATAGCCCGGAGATGCGCTGTGAGAGCGGCCATTAGCTTTGAGAAGACCCTGGGGCCGAGGAGAGCCCGAATGGAAGGGCACAATATTGGTAATGGAGACCCCGTGGCAGAAGCGGAGGAATCGCCTGTGAGCCGGAAGGATAGGGACGTGTAAGTATGCCTCCGTCAGGTCTACTGACGTGAGGAAGCCCCCCTCCCTGATGCTCTCCAAGATGGACTGGAGTGACTGCATCTTGAACCGCCTGTAGACTATGTGGCGGTTCAGAGCCTTCAGGTCGAGGATTGCTCTCCATCCCCCCGAGGGCTTTGGAACTATGAACAGTCGGGAGTAAAACCCCGACCGTGCTGATCTCGTGGCACCGCTTGGATGGCCTGAATTGAGAGAAGATGTTTTATGGCCGATGCCACGAGCAGCCGCTTGGCCGGGTTGCAAGATAACGGGCACCTGACGAAATGGCCCGGGGTGGAGAGGAATTCCAGGATAGACCGAACCTGATTGTCTCCTGACCCAGGAGTCCGAGGTGGACTCTCCCATTGGCTGGCGAAGAGCGCCAGTCTGCCCCCAATGGGAGGGACGGGCAAGCAGTCAACGTGAGCGCCTGAATGGGCGACCTCCCCCGAAAGGGCCGCTTGAAGGAACCCTCTGACCTTGACCTGCCTGTCTATCCTGCCTATCCTGTCTACCCTGTCTGGGGAGAAGGGTCTTGGGTTCTGGAGTTTCCAAAGTTAGAATCAGCCGCCTGAAGGGACGAAAATATGGGGTTGGTCTGGAGTCTGAACGCGGACATGCTTGGAAGGATTTTGCGCTTGTCCTTGGTCTCTATAAGTAAAGGATCCAAGGCTGCTCCAAAGAGTGAGGTCCCGAATAAGGGGCTGAGGCCAACCTCCATTTGTTTTTGGCGTCGGCTTGCCAACGCCTAAGCCAGAGAAGGCGGCGTGAGGATACTGGGAACCAATCGATTTGGCAGCAAATCGAGAAGCATTCAGGTGGCATCGGCTGAGTATTCGATGGCAGCTATAATCTTGTTTAAGTCCTGATGTGACCGGAGTCAGTGACTGGTAAACGGTCCCGCAACTGTTTTAACCATAAAAGGGCCGCCTATTAAAGAAAGAGGCCGAGGAAGAGGCCCTAACGGCCCAGGCAGCCGCCTGATGACTCTTAATCAGGGTTTGTTCGCCCGCTTGTCTTCCGGGCTAAGGGTTTCCTCTGAGGACCTGTGACCACAGATGGCCCTGCTAATGCAACTACTGGGGCATCAACTGTGGGGATTTGCAGTAATTTAAGGAAGTTAGGTTCCAAATTATACAAGCGACGGTCCAAGGCATTAGGTTTAGGACCAGTTATAGGAGTGTTCCATTGCCTATCGACTACTTCCACAAAGAGCTTGGGGGCAGGCACCTCTTCTGACTCGACCACGGAACTGAAAACAAGTCCATGGGTGGATCAGTGGTCTCTGCGGTGGGAATTGGGGCCGGTCGGGCCACTCCCAGCCGCGTAGTGACCTTGGCCTTGTGTAGCAAAGACCGAAATAATTGTGGGTTGAAGAGACCCACAAAGGAGGGTTGGTCTGGAACCAAATCCTCATCCTCAGAGAGGTTCTCATCCCTAAGGTCCCCTTCATCCCCCAGTGAGGCCCGAGATGGAGAATGAGCCTGGAAATCTTCAGCTTGAGGTGTGGAGTAGTCCTGCACCAAATCGTGACTAGTTTGGGATGCTACATATTCTGAAACCCATGAATGGGTTCTTGTCTGCCTGGAAGCAGTAATACCCCTCTGAACAGCAGCTGCAATCATTTCTGCCATAACTGCAGGGTCATTAGCCACTGGGGCAACTGCCTGGTGACTCACAGGCCCCATTGGAATAGTGGCACTAGAAGGAACCTCTGCTGACTCAAGTACTGGCGGGGCTGCAGGTAAACCCTCCATTTCAGATACAGAAATAGGACAGAATAAATCAGAATTGGGCAGAGGTTGGGATGAGTCTACAGATATATCAGGAGATAAAGTTAATGGAGCCCCAGGAGACTGCACAGGAGGCTGAACTGGTAAGGAGGTGGATTGCTGTTCCTGTATAGTATCAGCAGATTCCTCACTGCCCTAGCAATGGCCCGATCCATAGCCTTCTGGCGTTGTAGGGCCTTCTTTTCAGAAGTCTTAGAAATAGCCTTTTGGGGCTTGGAAATGGAGGATTGAAGTGTCTCTGACCTTGTGGGTGCATGAGAGCTCGAAGCACTAGGCCCTGGGCTTGGACTGGTCTGATGTTGCTTCCTTTTACTAGGCCGGACTGGAGGAACGGCGGCCATCTTGAAAGGCCTAACCGATAGTTAGGCCTCAAACCCCACGTGGACAAGGCCTGGATGCGAGGCCTATGAGCCTTTAGAGGCCCAAGCCAAGGCCTATTACAGAAATGACCTAGGACAAATTATAATTAAATTACCATTTAAATAAAAATTCAGTGGGGAAATTTTTCCATTCTCTAGGGCCTACTAGGTATTTTGCCACGTGGCTAGTAAAACCGGAGGTGGCTAAAGGGTAATCATACTCACAGACTGAAGGCCTCAGTGAGTGGCCGGAGAGCCAGTCAAGATCGATGCAGAGGCCCTGCTGAGTCACCAAGCGATCGAATGAAGCCCGGAGCGCCCACGAAGATCCGTGACTGGAAAATAGGCCCATCAATGGCCTGATTAAAGACGCCCAGAGCTCAGGTAAGGGCAGGCTGGCGGCCTAGACCCTTTATGGGTAGGCCGAGGCGATCGGGAAGCACCCGAGCGCCCAAACTTAATATTAATTAAAGCCGCCACGCGGCTGTGTTTTAAATTCGGCAGCCGCCGAATTTGCCAGCCACGGGAGGCGAATTGAGGCCTAACAGCCTCCCTGCTCTTCCAGCAGCTTATGCTGTCCCCAGCGGTATCGGGCTGAATCGCCTTTCTCGCTGGGGAGGGGAGAGCTCACCTACAATGGGAGCCTCAACCCCTATACCAGCAGCTGAAGGAATAAATAGGGCTGAATCGCCTCCCAATTACTTAAGAAAAGCTTACTTTGGGAAGAATTCAAGGAAGCAGCTCAAGTGCGCCTGTTCCCAATCAGATCGAGTCTGAAAGCTGGAAGGCACCAGGAGGAGGAGGTGCTTTTCAACTAGCAGACTCGATCCCATTGGATACAGACCGAGTCACTCCCATGCCTGGCTGCTGGTCCCGCCCTGCTGGAGAATTCATATTCAAATAACCACAATATCCAAAACTAAATTGACATTGTTTGTTCAGGCTAAACATATACAACAAAAAGAAATTAAAGTTAGCAATCGGGATGATATATTTTTTTTTTTTACATTTATACCCCGCCCTTCTCCGAAGACTCAGGGCGGCTTACAATGTATAAGGCAATAGTCTCATTCTATTTGTATATTTTTTTACAAAGTCAACTTATTGCCCCCCCAACAATCTGGGTCCTCATTTTACCTACCTTATAAAGGGTGGAAGGCTGAGTCAACCTTGGGCCTGGTGGGACTTGAACTTGCAGTAATTGCAGGCTCTGTGTTCTAATAACAGGCTTCTCTATTGCCTGAGCTATCCCGGCCCCAAGATATAAACTTGGAATAGCAGTAAACAATATAAATGCTATAGAAATTCATATACAAATATGCATATGAACCAGGGCTGAAATGCTACCAGATCGGACCAGATTGCGTGATCCGGTAGCGATCGTGGCCAGTAGTTTGGCAATTTTGACCTTCTGTGTATGCGCAAAAGGTTTTGCACATGTGCAGGTCTACGCACTCGCAGAAGATCTGCGCACGCATATAACGCACATGAGCAAAGCAAGTTTGCACTCCCGAGCCAGTGAGGAAGCTAAGTAGATTTAACCCCGATATGAACACACACTTACAAAGTATCTCACACACATGCGTGTACATATAAATAAAACAGAAATATCCAAAATTGATTTAAGAATTATAAACTTACGTTAAAGACATCTGTCAAACCTGAGAAAAATATAACATAATACAACAGCTGACACGGCAATTACACCCCAGAGCCAATGATTAATGCCGGGTGTGAATCTTTTTTGGTTATCCATTTTTGGCCATATTCAGGCAGGTTCAATTGTTCTTAATTATTGTTTGCCTGATTTGCATGCCACCACACACAAAACCTGGCAACTTTATATGTTATTTCATAAGTATTTCAACATATGTTTGCAAATATGCATTTGCATTCAAGGGCTCATAGGAGAATTAGATTTGTCAGCAGCTGCTTTGTGGAATGGTAACATCCAAACCTACAGTCCAGATATCCTTTGAAACAGACTCTAGTCCTTCACTATACTTGCTGGTTTCAGTGGCTAATGATCTCCAGTTTTCACAGATTCCCCAGGTTTCTTTAAAAAAAAAATCCCCACACCTGAAGAAACTATACTATTTGAAAAAACAAACTTATTGTTTGTGGAAAGGCCATCATTAACCCGGAAGATAATGGTCTGATTTTGCCCCTGCCTGAGACAATCTCAGAAAAAAAAATGGATTTAAAAAAAATAAAATCTGGTATTTATTTATTTATTTATTTATTTTTCATATTTCTATACCGCCTTTCTCCGAAGACTCAGGGTGGTTTACAGCCAAGGTAAAATAAACATATCGCATACATTAAAAACAATTTTAAAAAACTAATTCAAATAGGCCAATAAATTTAAAACTCCAAAATGAGATTATTAAATAAACCCTTATAAAAACCACCCATATTAAAATTGCAATTAGGCCAACCCTGCCCGATGAAATAAGAAAGTCTTGAGCTCGCGCTTAAAGGTCCGGAGGTCAGGGAGTTGGCATAGCCCCAAAGGTAGCTCATTCCACAGGGCAGGAGCCCTCACCGAGAAGGCCCTCCCCCCTGAGGGCCGCCAGCCAACATTGTTTGTCTGATGGCACCCTGAGGAGGCCCTCCCTGTGAGAGCGCACAGGTTGATAGGAGGCTGTTTGTGGCAGTAGGCGGTCCCGTAAATATCCCGGTCCCAAGCCATGGAGTGCTTTAAAGTGATAATCAACACCTTGAATTGCACCCGGAAGACCACCGGTAACCAGTGCAGCTTGCGCAGGAGAGGTGTTATATGGGAGCTACGAGACGCTCCCTCTATCCCCCACGCAGCCGCATTCTGGACCAGTTGAAACCTCCTGGTGCTCTTCAAGGGGAGCCCCATGTAGAGAGCATTTGAGTAGTCCAGGCGGGAGGTAACGAGGGCATGAGTGACCGTGCATAAAGAGTCCAGGTCCAGGAAGGGACGCAACTGGCGAATCAGGCGAACCTGATAAAAAGCTCCCCTGACGACAGCCGTCAAATGCTCTTCTAACGACAGCCGTATGTCCAGGAGAACGCCCAAGTTGCACACCATCTCCCTGTGGGCCAACGACTCGCCACCCACAGTCAGCGATGGAACTAGCTGACTGTACCGGGACGCTGGTATCCAAAGCCACTCAGTCTTGGATGGATTGAGTCGGAGTCTGTTCCTCCCCATCCAGACCCATACGGCCTCAAGGCACCGGGATATCACTTCAAAGGCTTCATTGGGGTGGTTCGGGGTGGAAATATACAGCTGAGTGTCATCAGCATAAAGATGACAACTCACCCCAAAACCATGGATGATCTCCCCTAGCGGCTTCATATAGATATTGAACAGAAGAGGTGAGAGAACCGACCCTTGTGACACCCCACATGTGAGGTGCCTTGTGGCCGATCTCTGCCCTCCTGCCAACACCGTCTGCGAATGGTCGGAGAGATAGGAGAACCACCGAAAAACAGTGCCCCCAACTCCCAAACCCCCCAACCGCCGCAGCAAGATACCATGGTTGATGGTATCAAAAACTGCTGATAGATCTAATAGGACCAGGACAGAGGAACAACCCCTGTCCCGAGCCCTCCAGAGATCATCTACCAATGCGACCAAAGTCGTCTCCGTGCTGTACCCAGGTCTGAAGCCGGACTGGAACGGGTCCAGATAGACAGTTTCCTCCAGGTACCGGGGAAGTTGCCGTGCCACCACACTCTCAACAACCTTCGCCACAAAATGAAGATTGGAGACAGGACGATAATTAGCTAACACAGCTGGGTCCAAGGAAGGCTTTTTGAGGAAAAGCCTCACCACCGCCTCTTTCAAGAAGGTTGGGAAGACACCCTCCACCAAAGAAGCATTAATAATTCCCAGAAGCCAGCCTCGTGTAACCTCCTGAGTGGCCAATACCAACCAGAAGGGACACGGGTCCAATAAACATGTGGTCGCATTTAGCCTCCCCAGTATCCTGTCCATGTCCTCAGGAGCCACAGAGTCAAACTCCCCCCACATAATATTCTCAAGAAGTGCCTCCGTCATTCCACCTGAATCTACCCAATCAGCGTCCAGTCCGTCTCGGATCTGAGCGACTTTATCGTGCAGATATAATCCAAAATCCTCAGCACATCCTTGTATGTAAGTCACTTAGTAATGGAAGGGGATAGTAGCATCTCCATAGATTAATACAAAGATACCTTTCACAATTCAGCCTCTAGAACAGTGATGGCTAACCTTTTTCTCGTTGTGTGCCGAAAGTGCATTGCACACACCCCCCATACCCTGTTTTGGGCCTAGTAGGCCTCCCTGCAGCCTCCTGGCCACGGGGGGGGGGCGTGCATGTGCACGACCCTGCCCCCTGCATTTGCATGCACTCCCTTGCACATCCCAAACATCAGCTGACTGGTGGGAGGCGCGCGCATGCATGGTGGAGCTCAGCTAGGTGACGGCTTGCGTGCCTGCAGAAAGGGCTTCACATGCCAGCTCTGGCACACATGCCATAGGTCCGCCATCACGGCTCTAGAATGTTCATACAGTGGTGGACTTTATAGCATTTTATTCATAAAATCCAGGAACATCAAGAATTTGCAAAATTGTGGAGGTTTCTCTTTTTTGGTGTTTGACTACATACAGTCTCTCCTCCTTGTATGGATTGCATCTATCTTTTGTATACATCTCATACAACTATACAGCTGAAAGGGATTACAAGGATCACCTAGCCCAATCCCAAAATCCTTTAGAGCAGGGGTGTCAAACTCGCGTCGTCATGGCAGTGTCACCTGACGTATCTGGATTTTTTCCCCTTCGCTAAACCGGGTGTGGACGTGGCCAGTGCATTACATATCCAGCCCGTGGGCCGTGAGTTTGATGGCCCTGCTTTACCCATCTCCTTCCACTTATGACTGTAACTTTGTTGCTTATATCCTTACGATTTATACTGATATTGTTTCCTGATTGCTTATTTGTAACCTATGACTATCATTAAGTGTTGTATCATTTAGTGTTAAATTTGTACCCTATGACTATCATTAAGTGTTGTAAGTGTTGTACCTTGATGAAGGTATCTTTTCTTTTATGTACACTGAGAGCATATGTACCAAGACAAATTCCTTGTGTGTCCAATCACACTTGGCCAATAAAAATTCTATTCTATTCTATTCTATTCTGTTCTATTCTAAAGCATGGCTGGCTTAGGAATCCTGGGAATTGAAGTCCACAGGTCATAAAGGGACCACAGTTGCCCGATTTAGAGATAGTTGCTCAACTCCTTCTTAAAAATCTCCAGGGATAGATATAAAATCCATAACCTCTTTAGATAGATTGTTCCAGTAACAAATTTTTCCCCTGACACATGTCAATGAATTCTTGTTAGCTGGTACATATATCTGTTATTTTTGGTCCTTTTAACCTTTAGGATTTTCTTCTTTTAGTTAAAAAGTATCCTTTGACATGTATTTTAATCCTTGTAAGATTAAATCCTTAAGACCTGCTATTATATTTGCTTTGAGCTTGATCACCACGACTATGCTTTCTCGTCCTACTTTCTGTGGCAATGGAAAATAGTTTATGAACATCTTCATAAGATATGACACTCTTTTTATGAATCTGAGGACAGGTCTCACGGAGTACCTTCAGTCATCTTTTCTGCAGACTGAACATAGGAAGGAAGGAAGGAAGGAAGGAAGGAAGGAAGGAAGGAAGGAAGGAAGGAAGGAAGGAAGGAAGGAAGGAAGGAAGGAAGGAAGATAATGGACCATTAAATCAGGGTCAACTCACAGACAGAATTACTCTAACAGAATTTGTCTTTAACTTAGTTCTTCAGGTCTTCCCTAGTGCATCTATCGTTTGCTGAGTCCATCCATCCAGCTGCTGGTCATCATCTTCTTTTTCATAGAGCTACTCAATCATCCTGGTCATGGTTGTCCCAAAGGTGCTTTTCAAAAGACAGTTGGACCCTCTTGGTTTTTTCCTGGAAAATATTTCACCTCATCCAAGAAACCTCTTCCGTTCTGAAGAAGCTTCTTGGATGAGAAGCGAAAGGTTTTCAAGGGAAAAAACCAACAAGGTCCAGCTGCCTTTTGAAAAGCACCTTTGGGGCCTCTTCTTTTTCATTCCACCTTTCCCAGAGAGCTATGTGTTCACATAATATCCCTTGATAATGCCTCAAGTGAGAATTCTAGGTTGCTTTGTTCTATAATCCATTTATTTATTTCTTCACTATCCACAATATTCTCAATAATCTTCATAGTTCGACAGCATCAATACTTATGATTTATATTGATATATTGACCATCAATTGTGTTGTAAGTGTTGTACCTTGGTGAAGGTATCTTTTCTTTTATGTACACTGAGAGCATATGCACCAAGACAAATTCCTTGTGTGTCCAATCACACTTGGCCAATAAAAATTCTATTCTATTCTATTCTCTTTGGATCCTGCTTCTTCGAAGTCTAACTTCAACTTTCATGGCATATCACAGGAAAAACCATAGCCTACACTATTCTGACCTTTGTAAGCATACTTACATCATGGCATCTTACTATCTTTTCCAAGCCTTCATAGCTACACTATTACATGTCAGTGTTTTTCTTGACTGCTGGTTCCTTTGCTGTCAATGGTCCACCCTATAAAAAGAGAAGCTATCAACCATTTCAATATCTTCATTGTCAGCTCTACAACCGACTGCTGTATCTGTGGTTATGGATTTGTTCTTTTTTGTGTTTAATCTTACTCCCATTTTTTCATGGTATTGCTTGGCTTCTATTATGAGAGGTTGCAAATCATCTGCATTTTTGACTATGAAAGTAGCACAAGTATAGTGCACATTATGGATATTTCTTCCTCAATTTGAAAACCATCTTCTTCTATCTTCATCAATGTAATATAGCACACACACATGCATATACACACAATTATAATCATATGGGGAATAGCAGACTTATTCACATTGCTCTTATATGTGGACTCTAGAAAGAAAATATATTCAGGTGTTTTGTTTTGTTTTACTTCTTGAAGTGTTTGAATTAGGAAGAGGAACATCCCTGCAAAACCAGAGAAGATCCTATGTTCAGCTTATCATCTGTTTTAATAGTTCATTATCTCACAGCACCCATTCTCTCTCTTGGTTTTTGCTCAAAGACAATTCTGGGTAGATTCTGTTATTTTTTTATTTTTTTATTTATTTGAATTTATATCCCGCCCTTCTCCGAAGACTCAGGGCGGCTTACACTGTGAAGAAGCTTCTTGGATGAGAAGCGAAAGGTGTTAAGCAATAGTCTTCATCCATTTGTATATTATATACAAAGTTAACTTTTATTGCCCCCAACAATCTGGGTCCTCATTTTACCTACCTTATAAAGGATGGAAGGCTGAGTCAACCTTGGGCCTGGTGGGCCTTGAACTTGCAGTAATTGCAAGCAGCTGTGTTAATAACAGACAGACTTAGTCTGCTGAGCCACCAGAGGCCCTTTATTTTAAATAGGATCATTTTGGAGAAAATTAACAATGTCCTGAAAGTACTACTTTACTATTGTGAAGAACATCACCACAGCATTAAACTGTTTTTAAATTGTTTAAACATAAATTGTTTCCATGCTAATATCTCCAGGGAATAGTACTAAAGGCACAACACCTAAATGCATATTTCACTTCATCAAAGCTCATAATCATGTGTCAATTTTTATTTAATAGTTTAGCGTTAATTAAATTTTAATTAGCCTTGAGCTTCTGCACTTGGTCATGGAATAGAAAACTATCAGAAAAAAAACTAATGTGTCTCTAAGAGGTATTATTAATAAAACAAATTTCAAAATACATTGACCCTACTTGGCATGTACATTTATTTTAATTGCAGTAACCTGGTCTATTTTTTACTTTTCTCAACCCCAAATCCCTCAAAATCCCTTGCATCAGGCAAACGTATTGCTTTTTTGGTATGGTATATTTCTGTTATGGTACAAGAGAAAACACAATTAGTTAGTGTATATCTTAGTACTGGAAGGAAATTTGTTTGCTTCATAGTTTAATAAGTACTTTAATTTATGACATGAATACACAGCACTGTAGTTCTAAACTGCATTAGAGAAAGGGGTGAACAAAAAGTAATTATGGAATTAATCTTCCAAAGATAGATAGATAGATAGATAGATAGGTAGATAGATAGATAGATAGATGTATTGTGGGAATTTGTTTTCAAACACTCATACAGAAAAGAACAAAGTGGCCCTCTTAAAAATGTGCACAATATAATATGCAAAAAAGATTGTCCATCACTGCTCTTAAGTTGCGCAAATATCCATCATACCAAAGAATCTATGAACAATTCAGAGATAAAACCAGACATTTCTGTAAAATGCTTATAATGAAAAGAGATCAATTTAAATACTTAGAAACTGAACACCTGTGAATAATTAGACTGCTAACTATATGTCACCATCAGCTGTCACCAAGCCTGTAATTTTATCACTTTTTATCCATTTATCAATGATTATCCACTTGCCAGAAATAATTTTTAGCACTGAAAAGAAGCAAGTACAGCACTTAAAACGTAATTGTAACCACCAGTTTCTAAAAACATTCCTTTAAAATATATTTTACAACTTTGCAATTTGCAAGATAAATATTTCTTATTTATGTCAAAAGACAGACTTCAGGATATAAAGCTTAGGCTTGCCTTTAATGGGTTGTGTTTTTTTTTTAAGACGCCTTGTAGCAATTAGCAAAGGAGACTCCTAAGAAAATCCAGATTTTCAATTGCAGCAACCTCTATGGTTCTTTCTCTTGTTAGGGACAATCTGCAGGGAGAGGATCAAAAAAGTTAAGCCGGTGACTTTAAGCCATGTGATCCAAGCTCCTCCTCTTCCATGTGATTCATGGATGTTAACATGGGGGAAGCTTTGATTTCATGGCCAGCAACTTGACATTTTTGAGGCTGCCATCTTGACTTTCTTTTCCCCTTCTCTGCAGGGAAGTCTCATTTTGCCCCATTAATCATGCATCTACCGACACACAGTAGGCTTTTCCATCAAATAGATGGAGAAGGTAATGTAGGAGAGAATCCTTAAGTAACCTGTGACTAAACCCTTTCTCTCAATCCTATGTATAGTTTTTCAACTGTGAAGTCCAACTAGTGCATTAGAACAATAGCGCTGAGGCTTATATACCACATTCTAACAACCACCGTGGCTGATACAGATCTCTTTTTTCTTTTACGGCAGGCAGGCAGGCAGGCAGGCAGGCAGGCAGGCAGGCAGGAAGGAAGGAAGGAAGGAAGGAAGGAAGGAAGGAAGGAAGGAAGGAAGGAAGGAGCAAATAGAATGCAACTGTCTGCAAGTGCTTGAAGCAGTTGTGCCTTTTCCTTTGGATTGTATGGTTGTTGTCAACTCCAAGTGCAGAACAATATCAGGAAAAAAATGAGCTTCATTTAAAGAGTTACCTGCAGGTGTTATATCCATATCCATCTGAATTTTAAAAAAGGTTTTTTTTTTCCTTTTAAATCTGGTATCTTGCAGATCCCTAAGACTTTCCTCAGCAGCTTCTATGGGTCCTAAAGCTATATCAAATAAATACAGTGCATGCAGTTTTTATTTCGTTGTTGCTTATAATTGTTCTGCTTGGGGGTGAGGAGGGGGAAGGACCAGATACCAAACTGAAGAAACAAAGCCTAGGAAACAAGTAGCAGGCAACCCCAGCACAAGAAGTCGAGTATTATGTAAATGTTAAATGCAAATTTACTGTCTCCGTTTCATTACTAGCTGCATCAAAAGCAATACTACGATGATGTTGACACTGATACTAAACCAGTGGGAAAAAAGTTCATTTCTTCTCAATTAATATAGCAACTAATCCAGATGGTGCCATCTAATTTTTCTTTTCTACAAATCATGTTGTTGCATTTTTGAAAGAAACAACTTTAATGGGTACCCCTTGATAGGAGGTAACACCATGCTTTTATTAGTTACTCTTGAGAAATCAACAGGAAGAATCACTGCCCTGTTTCCATCCAATGTATCAAGTTTGCTAATTCTCCTATATGTGGAAATCTCCGTTTTTAAAAAAAAAATGGTATGAGGTTTATTTCAAGTTTTATCATTCTCAAGTTTGCATTGCTCGTTCTTTATATGAATGCATTTTCTTATTATATAATAATAATATATATAATTATATAACAACTGACATATTGTCTTGCCAATCATGGTGGCTATTCATTTGTGAAATATTTTCACACTGTCATAGTAGCTGCCTTGATGTTTTTTGTGGCCCATGGTGGACATCCCTGAGATAGAACATTTTTTAGGGCAACTCCTCACTGCAAAATAATGTACTAAGTACTTTCCAGTCTAAAACCATGAGAACAAGCTTACAGAGTACAGACAAAAATGTAGACGTTCTCACCTAAATTACTATACCACTCTGTTACACAGTATTTGGGTTGTCTCAAAGATGCTTTTTCAAAATGCAAAGGGACTATGTTTTTTTCCTTGAGGAAGAAGATGTTTCTCTTCTCATCCAAAAAGCTTCATCAGTGCTGAACTACTGAATTGATGAAGCTTCTTGGATGAGAAGGGAAACATCTTCCTCAAGGAAAAAACATTCCAGCTGCATTTCGAAAAAGCACCTTTTGAGACAACCATGACCTGGATGACTGAGAATCTCTATAGACGCAGTGTTCAGGTGTTATTTCCTACATGTAAACTGATGTTTCATGAAGTATTAAGATTCCCCCCCCCCATATTTGGAACTATGACTTCCATGATTTCTTCAGAAAATAAGCTCTGCTCAGTTCTACTTGTTACCAGCCAACAATACTGTACTTCATGCACCAGATGATAAGCAAAGCTGACCCCACAAGCAGTTTTGAAAGTACAACAGCTTTAGAATAGAATAGAATAGAATAGAATAGAATAGAATAGAATAGAATAGAATAGAATAGAATAGAATAGAATAGAATAACAGAGTTGGAAGGGACCTTGGAGGTCTTCTAGTCCAATCCCCTGCTTAGGCAGGAAAACTTAAACCATTTCAGAAAAAAGGTTATCCAATCTCTTTTTAAAAACTCCCAGTGTTGGAGCATTCACAACTTCTGGAGCCAAGTTGTTCCACTGATTAATTGTTCTAACTGTCAGGAAATTTTCTTTCCACAAATGTTAGTATGATGACATAAATAGAAAATACTGACAAGAAAATTGAGAAAATCCACTGGGGGGGAAAATGGTTAAAGAAAACGAAGATGGCTTGCAGCTAAAATCAAGTAACAATTAAAGTTACACAAAAGAGAGGGAAATCTCCAAGTTGATGTTAGGGAAAATATATTCTCTATGATTCAGAAACAGTGAATGATTACCTCAGAATGTGCTCCTGAGGAAGCTTTAGATTGTTTTGCTGTGAAAAGAAGACTAAGAATGGCCAGACTCTTCTCTGTTCTAATAATGTGCTATCGCCTTTTACAGCTACAGGAACCAATATATGTTAAATTGCCGTGCTCTTTAAACCGCTGGCCTTTAAAATATTTACAATATTTTCTGGTTCATGAAACATATTCTCTGTGTTAAAAAATAAGAAATATTTTTTTCTTACTTCCTTTCATAGTTCTTTTCAGCCCCTGCATATCTTTTTTCCATCAAAGAGATTATCATCTGTTTTTTGTTTTTTATTATCACTCCAGGAAAATGTCCAGGATAATCTTCTCTTGGCAACTGGACTTATCCCACAGTGGTATATGAAGCAACCAAATCAACCCAAATGCTACTGCAAAACTAAGAAGTCTTCCTATTCATTAAATTTTGTACGCTAAAATCCATTATATGAAAGTTCTGTGGATATGTTATTGATTATTCGCCCAGGTGGTTAGTTTCTCCTTAGTTTCTTTGTGCATTGCAAAGAATAAAAACAGTAATATTGTGCTTTATTTCCCACTTCCAAGAAATGGTCAGTAGAAGAATAAGAAGAGCTGAGCTAGCTGAGCTCAATAAATACAATGTATTTATAACAACATTAGTATCAGACTGAGGAACAAACTACTTTCATTAATAAAGAATTTTCAGGCTGATTCTTTTATTTGCTACTTTAAAAAGTTAGGTGCAAAACTGTTATCTTTACTATTCAGATGCCTCATTGCCACACATAGGTACAAACACCATTTTATTCTTTCTATATGTATGTATATATGATGTTATGATGCTATATGATGCTCTGTATATGATGCTATATTTATCAACAGAAGAAGCATATCTTTTTTCGTGAAGTTCTATCTTGCAAATTAAATTCATTTTCCTTGTCTGCAGGAATCATGGAAATCATCATTGCAAACTTCAGACAAAATTCAAAGTGCTTCTTCAAATTATTGTTCCTTGGATGTCAAGCCCTGAAACTTAAGGCGATGATCCTTACAGCCAAACTACTATAAAATCAAGAACAGTGTCTAACACTGTTAAATCTTTCAAGATAATGTGCTACTCCTAGCTTTGCCTTTGTAAGACCATGTGATTTGCCCATAGTTGCATTTCTATTTTCTTATCCGTAATAAAATGCTATCAATATTGTCCTCCCTGCAAAAGACATTGTAAAGTTAACGCATTAATATTTGTCATGCATGTGAGACCACTGAATGTAGGTTGCTGTATCAGTGATTATTTGGCTATTCATTAAAAAGAGAGATGAATGACCTCTTAGATGAGCCACACAGAGGGGTGGGTGCTGTACCAACCTCTATTAAGCATTTTGCTTTACTAAATCAGTCTTCAGTTCTGGTCTATTTTTCTTGGTAAGGCTTGTGAGAATAAATACAAGTAAAGGAATTTATTTTGTCCCAAGCCTTGATTAGAATGGAGAAGGGCTATCATGCTAGATCAGTATTTTCAAGCAGTAATATATACAAAGCTACACATAATGTTAAACAATACCACAATTTGCTTTCCATAGCAAGATCTACTTATTAAATGTATGTGCCGACCCATCTAGACATTCTTGACAGTACTCAATATTAATCCAATTTATCATGAAAATAACGCCAATAAAATTACATATGAATTATATTTTACTGATTAAAATTACCCTGCAGCATAACCAGCGTGGCATCACAGTTAACGTTCTAAAATGCTCCAAAACAATTAGGTTTTAATTTATATGCAGAAGGATGTTAGCAATGGAGTCAATCTTCCCTCTAGATCAGTGATAGCTAACCTTTTTCCGGGCCAAGTACCTAAAGTGTGTGCACGGACAGGCATAAATGCACACACACGCACCTGAACCCCCAAAATGCAATGCACGTGCGACCCTGTGCATGCACCCTGCCCCCTCACGCATGTGTGTGCAGCCCCCTGCATGCTTCCCGCCCCCGCATGCCCGTGCATTTGCCCTGCCCCTGTACATGCATGCGCAGCCCCGCATGCGCCCTGCCCCGTGTATGTGCACATAGCCCCCCCGTACACCCCCAAACATATGCAGCAGAGACCCCAAGACCAGCTGGCCGGTGGGAGGCACGTGCACATGCGCAGCGGAGCTGAACTGGGGTGACAGCTCATGTGCCATCAGAGAGGGCGCTGTGTGCCACCTCTGCCATGCATGCATGCCATAGTTTCGCCATCATGGCTCTAGACGGAGGCCATTCCAAAGGGACAGGAGAACCGTCATGGAGAAGCTATACCTTCAGGCTCCTTACACCCACCCAAAATGGGCGTTATTAGCAATTGCTCTCAGAAGTGGGATTTGATGGCTCAGTGGTTAAAGATGCTGAGCTTATTAGCTGGAAAGCTGACAGTCCAAGACTGAGACTCAAGCACTGTGCAACGAGGTGGATTCCTGTTCCTTGTTGTGGTCTACCAGCAGCCTGCGGAGCTGGCAACAGAGTTGGGCTGAGGTGAGGTCAGGGCCATCGGGAAGTGAGGTGCGGACTCAAGAGCCTCCAGAGACTGAGAGTAATGAGGCAGAGGAACAGGAGGAGCCTGTTCCTAATGCACGCATGAGAAGAGCTGCCAGAAGGCAAGAGCAGCTCAAGGAGAGAGGACAACTCGGGAGTAGGGCCAAGAGATGATTGGCGCCTCCCATGAGGCTTAAAACAGACCAGCACCAGTGTTTCAGCTTGCCAGATAACAACATTGTAGCTGCGTCCTCTGCTTCGTGTTTTTGTGACTTCTGTACATTTATCAGGAAGGGCCTTTGGCAGTTTGCCTAATTGGACTAAGGTTTGTGATAACTGAAGAATTTGTATTTGGGAGACATTTGTTTTATTTTGAGTTGAAGATGCTGGGAATGAAGTAATTCCCAGCTGTTCGAATAAAGTCTATTTTATCACGGACTGAGTTTGTTGCTACCTACTTGGGTCTGGGTCACAACATTCCTGCCCCAGCTCCTGCCCACCTAGCAGTTTGAAATCATGCAAATACGAGTAGATTAATAGGTACCCCTTTGGTGGGAAGCTAACAGCTTTCTGTGTGCCTTTGGCATGTAGCCATACTGGCCACATGACCATGGAAATTGTGTTTGGACAATGCTGGCTCCCTCAGCCAAGAGGAAGCTTATCTCAGAGAGGTGAACCCTGCACTCTAGAATCAGACACAACTGGACAGGAAAATCTTTACCTTTACTTTTGCTCTCAGGAGAGAATTTTCCAGTGGGGGCAAATCTGGTTATAGACAGTGATCCTTAGAGTAGGAAGGTATCAAGCCATAAAGGATTTCACAGGTGCAAAATCAGCACTTTAAATGTCTTTTCCCATTTCCCAAAGAATTTTACAAAGAGTTGATGTGTTCATACAATACAGTAGGCCAAAAATGCATTAAAAACTACATTAGTATTATTGTATAAAATAGGCTAATTACATCATCAAGAGACTAAGCCAGTGATGGCTAACCTTTTCGTCACTGTGCCAAAATTGGAGCATGCGCGCCAGAGCGCCAGAACCCGGAAGAGAGCAGCTGTCCAGGGCGCATGCGCACCAGACCAGCGGTCCGGCATATATGCGCATGATGGAACCCGGAAGAGCAGCTGCCAATAGCGCGCATGTCCACAGAGAGGGCTTTGCATGCCACCTCTGGCACGCTTGCCCTAGGTTCACCATCACTAGGCTTTCTTTCCCATTGTCGTGGGAAGCAAAAAACTGGACCCTCAAGTGGAATAAACAGAACTTAAACCGATGTAGAAAGCCATGTTTCTCATAATTATGCCAGGCCTGGTTTCATGAATCTTGCCAATTTCTAACCAGTTTTCACCCTGTACTTCCCATTTCTGCATGAAAATATTATGAAGGACTTACTAAGCTGGGTAGAAGAAGACTTCCTGGTAAGTAAAAAGGGTGGAACACTACTGTTTTGTTCTGTTGCTAAATTATTCTGAATTACCACTCTAAACTCTAGATCCAATCTGGAATTCAGATCTGTTACACCAAAGAAGAAAGCAGAAAGGATGGTTTCTTTTGGGATTTTGGGGGGGGGGGCAGAGATGGGTTTCAGCAGGTTCTGACCAGTTCTGGAGAACTGGTAGCAGAAATTTTGAGTAGTTCGGAGAACCGGTAGTAAAAATTCTGACTGGCCCCGCCCCCCATCTATTCTCTGCCTCCCGAGTCACAACTGATCAGGAGGGAATGGGGATTTTGCACTAGCTTTCCCCTGGAATGGGGAAGGAATGGAGATTTTACAGTATCCTTCCCCTGCCATGCCCACCAAGCCATGCCATGCCATGCCACACCCACTAAGCCATGCCCACAGAACCGGCAGTAAAAAAAATTTGAATCTCACCACTGGGGAGGGGAGGTTGTCAACGAAATCCTGAAAAGGGAAGTATCAGCTTCAAACAGAAAGCTGAGTTTATCCGAAGGCACGACCTGAGATTTAGATGCCATGCTTTTATAGGATACTATAAGGTTAATGTAGCTTTTCAAAATCATTGTGTTAGAAGTGCTATATTGAGAATATGGAATAAATATAAACCCAGGCTGTGCCTTAAAATGCCTTTGTGGATCTCAGCAGAAGCAGCATTTTGTAGAAAAGAAACAGCAGGCAAAGAGAAAGAGCTGACGTATATCAAGAGTTGCTAGAATAAGAACACGGAGAATGCAAGAAGAAGTCAAAAGAGCAACTGACTTCAGAAGGACTGTCGTGTCCCACTCCTCCGCTGACGGCCGGGTCAGGGAAATCCGAATCAGACGTGCCTCTGCAGCTCTGCCAAAGTCCTAGCAAAGTCCTCAAGGCAGGCAGGAGACCAGAAAGTGACTTCAGCAAGATATGTTTAGACTTTGCCTGACTCAGAGAATGCCAGAAAGCAGATCCTTTATATAGGCCATGGGGTGTGGCTCCATGACTCAGCACTTATCCAGGCCTGCCCTTCCCTTCCTTCTGTTACCTCCGCCTATCAATTCTTCTGAAGCTAGGGTCACTCCAGTCGGCAGCTGTTGGCAATTGACCTCCCTCAGGCTCACATGCTGTGGAGGAGGGGGAGGGGTCTAGTTGCTCCGTTTGCCTGGGCATGGAGCCAGAGCTGGGGGCTGGAGATACTTGCTCTTCTTCAGCCTGTCTGGGCATGGAGCCAGGGCTGGGGCCGGGAGATGCCCCCTCCTCAGCCTGTCTGGGCATGGAGCCAGGGCTGGGGCCGGGAGGCATGCTAGGACATTCTTCAGCGTTCGGAAGCAGATAAGCAGACCCCGGCTGTGGTGAGATTGGGCGAGACACAACAAGGACTTAGTTTCCAATGACTTTCATATGTATAGTTAAGATAAATATTTAAAGTAGACAAAATTTGGAATTAAACAACACATAATGAAACAAAGAATTTTAAAGATTAATATTCAATTAAAACTAGAACTTTTTTTGCTGGGACTAAGGGACACATAAGACTTAGGGTGAATTACTTTTGAACACAGTAACTGCATGTTACCATGCACAAAGCTGGAAAGTGCTTGGAAATCTGTGTAATGGTATTGTTCTGCCCCCACTTCGCCTCCGTCCGAGTGATGGCTTAATTAGCTGGCACTATCAGCTCTGGCAGCAGAATAGCGAGTGTCTACCAAGTGTCTCTGTTATCTCCCTCAACGCTGATGAGTCACCCAGGAACAAACTTCAGCTCTTAGTTAATCAGTTGCTTTGCCTGCTACGAAGAGGCACAGCAGCTCTTGCTGCCTTTATATCTTGTGGGGTATGGTTCCATGACTCAGCACTTCCTAGGCCTGCCCCACCCTGCTTCTGTTGTTCCCTCCTCTCCTGCCTACGAAACCTAGGGTCCAACCAAGCCTGATTGCCATCAGCTCGGTCTGAAGGCGTGGCCTGGGGGGGAAAGAGTAAGGGGACAGAGGCCTCGTTATCTCTTCCACCTGGCTTGCCTCTGGCTCCTGGAGCTGAGCCAGGGAAGCCGGTGCTCCCGAGGTAAGTCCTGACGGCCCTTCCCCCTCACTTTCCAAGTCACTTTCTGGCAGGAGGTCCTGCTCGGGGGGCGCAGACACAACAGGTATGAATTATATTTTCTAATGTAATATCCTGGATCCAGGGGTGAAATCCAACATGTTCTGACAGGTTCTGGAGAACCAGTGGCAGAAATTTTGAGCAGTTTGGAGAACCGGCAAATACCACCTCTGGCTGGCCCCAAAGTGGGTGGGAATGGACATTTTGCAATATCCTTCCCGAAAAGTGGGGAGGGAATAGGCATGTTGCAGTATCCTTTCCCCAGAGTGGGGTGGGAATGGAGATTTTTGTAGTATCCTTCCCATATCATGCCCACCAAGCCATACCCACCAAACCACACCCACGCCCACCAAGCCATGCCCACAGAACTGATAGTAAAAAAAAATTGGATTTCACTACTGCCTGGATCCTAGATCCACACAGTAAGTGTAACACACACGAACCTCCATACTAAAGGAGGAAGGGGGAAGTATATTCAGATTTGTAACATTCTATTACTGTTACTTATAATAAAAGTAGTATTAATAGTTATAATTGAGTCTGGGCCTTCCTTGAAGGGCTGACATTAATCCTATAAATCTCCGTTCTTTTTAAAAAAAGCACAAAGAAAAGTACAATACAGTGTCAATATAAAACACATTAACAAGCACCATAAAACTAACTTTTGTAATCAAATGACCTTAAAAAGCTTATGTTTTTATGAATTACAACCAGTTCTACCATGTCACAGGAGCCAATTGTTAAATTTTCTGGAATTTTGCAAGTTGCTTGAGAGCAGACATGAGCTATAATGAATGCCTAGCACACTGATCAGCTATTTGTTGGCTAACAGCAATAATGGATCCAGCAAGGCTGGCTGTTACACATTTACCAGCACACCACTGGCTACAGCTCACTTCACCAGGATTTTAAAAAAAGGACAAAATAGGACCTTCCAGGACATTGTCTGCAGCTCTCAATGTAGTCAAAACCAAACTTCACGACCACAATTGAAGGATTAGTGAATTCACGTACATTAAAAGCATCAAGCTGCCTCTGAAGGTCTCAAAAATAACAATGGATCTTTAGCACATGAATTCTTAAGTTTCTGTCATCTGTTTGACATGTAGCATCATCAACCAGTCTTCTGACTTCCCTTCCTTTCCACCTCTGCCTCATCCCAGGTTAAAGCCTACATCAGTCTACAGCATTGTTTTCGAATTTGGCCACTTGAAGATGTGTGGGTTGGCTAGGGGAATTCTGGGAGCTGAAGTCCACACACGTCCCAGAGCTCACTGTAACATCATCGCAAAAAAGGCTTTAAGAGTTGTAAATCTTATTTTACGAAGTTTTCTCTCTGGTAACGCTATACTCCAAACTAGGACATATAAAACCTTTGCCAGACCTATACTTGAATACTGTTCACCTGCCTGGAACCCTCACTGTATTTCAGACATCATTACATTAGAGAAGGTCCAGAGATATTTTACTAGGAGAGTTCTCAAATCTTCTACTCGAAATAAAATTCCCTATATTCCCACCAGGCTTGAAATCTTAGGTCTAGAAAGCCTCGAACTACGTCATCTACATTTCGATCTATGCTTAGTTCATAAGCTTATTTACCAAAATGTTCTACCTGTAAATGAATACTTTAATTTCAACCATAATAATACAAGGGCCATCAACAGAGTTAAACTCAATGTAATTTGCTCTAATCTTAATTGTAGGAAATATGACTTTTGCAATAGAGTAGTAAATGTCTGGAACAATCTACCTGATCCTGTTGTTAGTCTCTCTAATCCCCATACCTTTTATCATAAACTGTCTATCATGGACCTTTCATAGAATAGAATAAAATAGAACAGAATTTTTTATTGGCCAAGTGTGATTGGACACACAAGGAATTTCTCTTGGTGCACATGCTCTCAGTGTACATAAAAGAAAAGATACGTTCATCAAGGTACAACATTTACAACACAATTGATGGTCAGTTCATGTTTCTTAATTTTTTTAATTAAATTTTAATAAATTTTAATTTTTTTAATTAAATTTCTTAATTTAATTAAGTTTCTTAATTCATGTTTCTTAAGAGGTCTCTAAGGGGGCATGCATAAGCGCACCGTCCCTGTCCTACTGTTCCCAATTATATGTAATCATTCTATGTGTTTATGGCTATGTTTTGCCAATGTATACCCATTTTTTTTGTGCCAAAAATTTTTCACATGTCCATGTCTGTGTCTAGTCTATTACTTGTTTTCTTGTATTTGTTGAACAAATAAAATATATAAAATAAATAAATAAATATTCAAGTGGCCAAGGTTAATTAACACTGGTTTGGACCCGTGATGGTGAACCTATGGCATGAGTGCGCATAGGGGGTAGACATGCATGCGCAGTGGGTGGGGTGCCTGCAGGGGGCCACGCATGCATGTGTGGGGGTGGGGCATGCAGGAGACGTGCATGCATTTCATTTGGGGGGGTTCGGGCGCACGTGTGCATTCACACACGTGTGTGCTTTGGGCACTTGGTCCAGAAAAGGTTAGCCATCACTGGTCTAGACGCTCTGTGCATCTGATAGAAGTGAGCTGTAACTCATGAAAATGTATGCCTTTCAATAAAACGTGTTACTTTTGAAAAGGTGTTTCCAGAGTTCTCTTGATTTATGATGGACATGAAACCTTGGACTTTTTTTGCATGAACAACCTCAGCGTAGGCTCTGAAAAAACCCTCAAGGTAAGACAAAGCCAGTTCAGAAAGAAAGACTGATAGGCAGGGGACAAACTCTATGCTAATGGTATCCCTCTGCTGCTTTGCCACTCGGCAGCACGCATTCTAAATACCATCTCTTCCAGACTATTGCACTCCTGCTGAGATCATCAGTAATGTACAATTGAGGAGATAAACAGCAGGGGAGCACTGCTGATTACAACTCCAGTAGAAATATTGTGACAGTTAACTAGGGTTTGTACAGAATATCAACTTTTACATGGGAGAGGGAAGTGGGGGGAGAGAGAAAAACAAGAAAAGCAAAGATGCACAGGAGCACCAATTTGAAAGCTGAAATAATAATAAATAGGATCAATATTAGAAAGCCATAACACATAATAGGATAGAAGTGATGGAATACAAAGTTGTGCATATCTCTTTAGTTTTCCCTCTCCAGCTCATCTATCCCATTCCAAAGCAATAACTTTCTTTACTCAAACCCCTTTTTAAAATAATTTCCTTTCTACGTTACCTAGAAGCCTCCTAATTACCTACAATGATCACAGAACCATTCATTTTGCCCTAAAATTAATGCATCACTTTTGGAATGGTATCATACTAATTTATCACAAGATTTATGAAACTTGCACATTTTCTAATGAGTTTTATGCAAATGTCGTTCCATCCATTGTTTGCGTGGTGAAAATGTGCTATGTCAAAAAAATCTTGTTGACTTTTTTTTAAAAAAATACCTTTAGCTTAAACCTTTTGCTCTACACAAAGACACCATGTCACAGTATGCCCTTAACTTGACCAATTCTGGTTATTGAGACGTAGCTGATGGGGCATAAAAAATTATGCTTCGTCGAATCTAAAAGAAAGAATTGTTTGATAACAGGAAACATCTCATTTAACATGGAAGTGAAAGCCTCTAGTGGAAGTCACAGTAAACATAGCAAATGAAATAAAAGCTTGACTTATAATAGACACTCTTGTATTACTAATTGACAATGCTTGTCATCACAGGATTCAGAACAGGGTATTGATTTTTTAAAAAAACATGGACTAAAAGGAGACAGAAAACAACAAACATCCATTCTTTTAGTTCTGTACACTAACACAATTCTGTAAACCTTTTACAATTAAATATGAGCATGGCTTGAATATCTAAATACCCCAATCTAAAGAAGTCAAGGGTTACAGCATGTTCAATGAGCACCAATGTTGACTATTGTAAACAAAGGTAGAGTATCAGAGGACTTAAGAAATGGAAAGTCAGTTTCTTGCAATAATACAGAAACTAGAAGTCATGAGTTGTAGTCCTGCCACTTAGGCTACTGTCTCTCAGCCCCACAAAGAATGCAATGGCAATCTATTTCTGCAATTGCTATTAAAAAAAACCTGTAGAAATAAGTCTGGGCAATCACCAAGAGTCAAGAATTAGTCAAAGACGCACGTACACAGAGAGAAAGATACAAATATTAGAAAAAGATATGGCTGGCTGGTTGACACACTAATCAAGAACCTTCCATTTCAATTTGTGTGTATGTGTATGTGTGTTAATAATAACTTGTGTATGTGCATAAAAAACTAGTCAAATTCTTGATACAATACATCATGCCAACCTCTTTCCAGTGATATTCCATAACTTTTCCAAGAATATCCAGCCATTTCTTTGATTCCCAACTACAGTTCCATTGTCTTTCCTTTCTTTTATGTCTTCCAATCTTGCCAAACGTGATATCTCTGTGTATATATATATACTTGTACATGTGTGTATGTCTGTGTGTTCATGATATAGAAAAACAGAACACCAAAATAAAATAAAAATTACAGTGTTTGACAAAGGATGCTAAAAACAGCAAAAAAAAAGCTTTCTTGGGTATATTCAAAATAAATAAATCAAAAGAATCAACATACAAGTAAAATGAAATAAAGAGAAGGTAGAACAACTCAATTTTTATTTAGGTTCAGACTTCTTTCAAAAAGTGTATTCCACCAAGTAATGAATGACAAAGGGGTTGGAGCGTGGGATTCTCTAGTCCCCTGAAATCCTTTTTACTTTGAGTTTAAATCTTCAGAGCTCAATCAGTTTCATCCAAGATAATAGCAATAGCCCTTAGACTTTATACCACTTCACAGTGCCTTTACAGCCCTCTCTAAGCGGTTTATAGAGTCAGCCTCTTGCCCCCAACAATCTGGGTCCTCATTTTACCCACCTCGGAAAGATGGAAGGCTGAGTCAACCTTGAGCCTGATGAGATTCGATCTTACAAACTGCAGATAGCCCGTGATCAGCTGAAGTAGCCTGCAAATACTGCAGTCTAACCACTGCACCACTGTGGCTCATAATGAAGATTCTAACTGATATGTAGCCCAGTATTTAAGAAATCTTTTGAGAACTGGTTCTACATGTCTGAAGGAACGAGTGACCACATTCTCTGCAAAAAAGAAAGAGCCAAGAAACCACAAACTTTGGTATCAATACCCGAAAAAGAAATCCAGACCAGATCAGAATGGAATCAATCTTAAGCACATTGGGGGGGAAAATGTAGCACCTATTTGTCAAGGGCCTTCTCATTTTGTCATCAGGTAACTTTATTAACAAATCATAGGAAAGCTATGGGCATAATACACAGTACATTCAGAAAGTATTCAGCCCCGCTTCATTTTTGTTAATTTCGTTATTCTGCAGCCTGATTCTACAGTTGTTGAAATTCATTCCCTCCCTCTCCCCCCCCCTCCAATTAATCTACACTCGGTATCATGGTGAAATCCAAATTTTTTTACTACCAGTTCTGTGGGCATGGCTTGGTGGGCGTGGTGTGGCTTGGTGGGCATGGAAGGGGAAGGATACTGAAAAATCTCCATTCCCACCCCACTCTGGGGCCAACCAGAGGTGGTATTTGCCGGTTCTCTGAACAACTCAAAATTTCCACTGCTGGTTCTCCGAACTGCTCAAAATTTCCACTACCGGTTCTCCAGAACCTGTCAGAACCTGCTGGATTTCACCCCTGCTCGGTATCCCATACTGACAGAGTGAAAACACATCTTTAGAAATGTCTGTAAATTTATTAAAAAGAAAAAACTGAAATATCACATTGGCGTTAAGTATTCAGACCCTTCTCTTAGTACTTTGTTGAAGCACCTTTAGCAGCAATTACAGCCTCGAGACTTTATTTTATTTATTTTTTTATTTATTTTATTTTGTCACAACAGTATATATAAGCATAAGCATGAAAGTAACTATATAATATATAAGCATATATATGAGCATAAGTATGTGATAACTAAATTAATTGGATATAATGAAAGGAAACAATAGGACAGGAACGGTAGGCACGTTTGTGCTCTTATGCACGCCCCTTATAGACCTCTTAGGAATGGGGTGAGGTCAATAGTAGACAGTTTTTGGTTAAAGCTTTGGGGATTTTGAGAAGAGACCACAGAGTCAGGTAGTGTGTTCCAAGCGTTAACAACTCTGTTACAGAAGTCATATTTTCTGCAATCAAGATTGAAGCAGTTAACATTGAGTTTAAATCTATTGTTTGCTCTTGTATTGTTATGATTGAAGCTGAAGTAGTCTTCAACAGGAAGGACATTGCAATAGATGATTCTATGAGTTAAACATGGGTCCTGTCGAAGGCGGCGGAGTTCTAAGTTTTCTAAATTCAAGATTTCAAGTCTGGTGGCATAACGTATTTTGTTGTATTCGGAGGAGTGGAGAACTCTTCTTGTAAAATATTTCTGGACACGTTCAATTGTATTGATGTCTGAAATGTGGTATGGTTTCCAGACAGGCGAGCTGTATTCAAGAACTGGTCTAGCAAATGTTTTATAAGCTCTGGTAAGTAGTGTAGTGTTTCTGGAGAAGAAGCTACGTAAGATTAGGTTTACAACTCTTAAAGCCTTTTTTGCGATGTAGTTGCAGTGGGCTTTGGCACTTAGATCATTGGATATGAAAACTCCAAGGTCTTTAACAGGGTGGGGGTCATCTGTAAGGTAATGTCCATCGAGTTTGTATGTAAATGTAAATGTATGTAAATGTCTGTAAATTTATTAAAAAGAAAAAAACTGAAATATCACATTGGCGTTAAGTATTTATTCAAAGTACTTCTCTTAGTACTTTCTTGAAGCACCTTTAGCAGCAATTACAGCCTCGAGTCTTCTTAGTTATGACATGACCTGATTTGGGCGGGGGGGAGTGTTTCTGCCATTCTTCCTTACAAATCCTCTCAAGGTCAATCAGGTTGGATGGCGACTATCAGTGGACAGCCATTTTCAAGTCCCTCCAGAGATGTACAATTGATTCAAGTCAGGGCTTTGGTTGGGCCACTCTAGGACATTCACAGAGTTGTCCTTAAGCCACCCCCTCTGTCATCTTGGCTGTGTGCTTAGGGTCATTGTCAGGTTGGAAAGTGAATTCTCAGCCCAGTCTGAAGTCCTGAGCGCTGTGGAACTGAAGATAGCCATGTACTTTGCTCCATTCAGCCTCTCCTCAACCCTGACCAGTCTCCCAGTCTCTGCTTCTGAAAAAACACCCCCACAGAACTTCCGGTTTGGCACCGTAGGTGATGGCGGTGATCTTTACGATCACCAACCTCTGGATTATGTGGAATCGCTAGGACAGCTTAAATCTGCTGTCCAGCGGTTCGGAAAACCCCCTCTTCGGGAGAAGGAGAAGGTGGTGAGCTGAGGGCAGAGGTTGAATTTCCCTAAAGCCCCTGAGAAAAAAGGGGTTTGAAGGGTTAAGTTCCCTCCAGTAACCCGAAGTGCTCCAGATCCGAGGATTCTTCTGCTTTGGCGGAACCAATCACCACGACCAAACGCCGAGATTTATTTTGGACAATAAAGGATTATACCGGACAGAACAAAAGTGGGAGAACTTTATGCAAGTAGCCAAGCCGATTCCCCGATACTTTGTAACAAGCTTGAAAACAGTAAAAAAATGGAGGCGAATTGTTAACAAGTTAACGAGTGGAAAGCGAAAGTGATACCGTCTGCAGTTGGTAATTTGCATGTTACTTGCTGCTTTTACTCTTTAACTCTTTGCTGCCTGCTGATAGAATCTAGGGGAGATTTTTAAATACTGCTTTAAAAGACTGTGTTTTTTAGAGGTTAAGAAGATTTAAAGTGAATATTAAGTTGGAAATAAATAAATATATAATTTTATAGAAGATGGCAGCCAAACAATTAAAGTCTACTGTAACAAAGAGCTCTGGAACTTTATCAGCTGGTGCCTCTCCAGCTCATACAGCAGAGACTAGAACATTGAATTTAGAGGCGTTACAAGAGAACTTAAAAGGCTTTATAGAAGAAAAATTTAAAGTAATAACTGATGAGATGTCTGAAATGAAAGATCAGAAATTCAAGTGGGAAATAAAGAAGTTAAAGAAGGATTTGTAATGGCAGTACGAAGTTTGGCAACGAATGTGATTTTATTGGAGGAGGAGGTTGAAGAAATTAAGCAACATAATTTAAAATTAGAAAATAAAATGGATGAATTTCAAAGTAAAATGGAAAAAACAGAGGATGAAATAGTTTTGATACAATATAGAAATATGGAATTTGCTCTTAGAATTCGAGGTTTGAAAGAAAATAAGGAAGAGAATTTAAGGGAAATTTTTTCTGAAGTATTTGCTGAGATATTAGCAGCTCGTCCAGCAGATGTGGCTTATCAAATTGATAAAATATATCGTGAATTCTTGGATAGCAAGGCAAAAAAGTTGCCAAGGGATGTTGTTATTTATTTTACAAACAGAACAGTGAGAAATCAGATTTTGCAAGCTTCATATAAGGGGAGAAGATTCAGATTGCTGGTCAAGATATTTTGATATTAAAGGAAATTCCACCAAAATGTTAAGGGCTAGGAAGGAATTTGCCTTCCTGGTGAATGAACTTAAAAACATCAGATTGAATATAGATGGGATATTCCAACTGGTATAATAGTATATTATGCAGGAAAGTATATCGTTTCAATACGGTTGGAAAAGCAAGAGAATTTTATGTTGAGGTATTAAAGTTGGAAGTCTTCCCCCATTGGAAGCTAGAGGAAGGGAGGCTGAAGTGAAGGAAAGAGAAGTGAAGCAGGTACAAGAACAGATTGTGATGGAAGAAGATTTATTACAAGTGTTGGAAATACCTACGACGGGTTTAGATTCAAAAGAACAAAGGTTGACAAGAGCTGCTGCTAAACGCAAGGAACAAGAGATGAAGGCACAACAACAACTGGCAACTATTACAACGGAAACAGTGGGAGGAGCAAGGCCTAAAGTAAAATGTGATCTGCGGCTGGTGTTCCAAAAGTTTCCTATCTTGGAATGTTAATGGCCTGAACTCACCGTAGAAGAGAAGGAAAGTATTTCATTATTTGAAACAATTTAAAAATGTCATTACCTGTTTACAAGAAACATATATTAGATCTTGCTAAATGTTGGAGATGCGATTGTGAAGATGCTACTTATTACCATATATGGTGGACTTGTAAAAAAGTTAAAGCATTTTGGATTAAAGTATGGTGGATCATGCAGAATATTTTGAAAAAGAAGATTAAGTTTACTCCGCAGTTCTTTCTACTAGGAATAATTATGGACTACACAGCTATAGAGACTAAATTGATTTTGAACTTAATAACAGTCGCAAGACTTTTGATTGCTCAGTATTGGAAGAAAGAAGAATTACCTACAATCGAAGAATGGACACTTAAAGCATCAAATCTGGCAGAGATGACAAAAATCTCCGCTTATTTGAAAGACTATACACTAGAAAAATATACTCTAGAATGGAAAATGTGGATTGATTATATTTAAAATAAGTATCAGATAAAAAAAAATATTGAATAGCATATGAGTAAATTTAGGAAATATTTTGTATTAGATATATTTTTGAAGGAGAGGGGAATTGAGAGTGTGACTAAGTGTGGTGTGATTAGTGATTATAATTTAGGAATTATTTTGGATTATGATTGTTAGTTTTGATACCCTGCATTTTGTTCTGGGAAGTCGGGATGGGGGGTGGGGGTAAGGGGAGGGAATTGGGGGTTGGTAGAGATGGAGTGATGGTTAATGTACAGGGATTATTGAAGAAATATAATTAATGTAGGATCGGGTCTGCATAGTTACCATTTTAGAACGGTGAGGAGGGAGAAAAGAGAGATAGGAGGTAGGAAAGAGGAGAAGAGGAAGGAAGAGGGATAGTAGAGGGAGAAGGAAGGTGTAGGGTGGAGGGAGGAGCGGATGTAGATAAGAGAAGGAGAGGAAGGTTTGGAAAGTAAAAGAAGGTAGAAGAGGGAAGAGTGTTAAAAAGGGGGGTGGTGACTGGGCAAGCCCGACTAATTGTATATAACTGTACATTGGATGAATTATTTGATATGATTGTAAAAATAAAACTTTTTATGAGAAAAAAAAAAAAAACACCCCCACAGCATGATGCTGCCACCACCATCCTTCACTGTTGGGATGATATTGGGCAGGTGATGAGCGGTGTCTGGTTTCCTTCAGACATGACGTTTAGAATTGAGGCCAAACCAGTGGTGAAATCTAAATTTCTTTCCTACTGATTCTGTGGGCGTGGCTTGTGGCATGGTTTGGTGGGGGGAGGTCATGTGACTGGGTAGGCGTGGCTATGTGACTGGGGGCTCAAAAGACAGAAACTCACTAACAATGTCCTGCTGGAGCAGGGTTGGGCTAGATGACCTCCAGGTCCCTTCCAGCCCTGGATTATCCTCTGAAGCTGCATCTAGTGCCAGGTTTGTAGTCCTTCCTTCCTCTCCTTTTTCCTCCCTCCCTCCTTCCCTCTCCCTCTCTCTCTCTCTAACGAACGCCCCCCCCCCATTCTTTGCCTAGCAGGCTTCAGCTTTTTTACCTTTTAAAAAATGCTTTTAAAAGTGTGTGGGGGGGAAGCCTCTGACACCAGGAACCTCAGCTGGGATTGTCAGAGCCTTGTTTTAACTCTTTAAAAGCGTTTTTTAACAACCTTTTCAGCCAAAGTTTAAAAAGTTTTTTTAAAAATGCTTTTAAAAGAAAAAAAAGGCTCTGATGATGGCGTGGCTTAGCTGGGCATGAGAGGGGCAGGGGCTACCGATTCTCCAAACCACCCGCTGCCATTGCTACCGGATCAAGGAAACTGGGAACATTTCACCCCGGGGCCAAACAGTTCAACTTTGGTTTCATTAGACTAGACAATCTTGTTCTTCACAACCTAAGAGTCCTTTGGGTACTTTTTTTGCAAATTCCAAGCAGACTTTCATGTGCTTTGCACTGAGGATTGGCTTCCTTCTAGCCATGCTGCCCAGATGGGTGGAGGGCTTCAGGGATGATTGTCCTTCTGGAATTCTGTCCCATCTCCCAGCTCAGTCAGAGTCACCATCAGATTCTTGGTCACTTCTCTTACTCAGGTCCTTCTCCCCCGATGGCTCCGTTTGACTGGGTGACCAACTCTTGGAAGAGTTCTGATTATGCCAAACTTCTTCCATTTGAGAATTATGGGGGCAACTGTGCTCTTAGGAACCTTCAGTGCAGCAGAAATTTTATTGTACTCTTCCCCATTATGTGTCTCTAAGCTCTGCAGGCAGTTCTTTTGACCTCACAACATTTGCTCTGCTACAATATGCATTGTCGGCTGTGAGGTCTTTTATAGAGAGATGTGTGCCTTTACAAATCATGTCCAATCAATTTAATTTACCACAGGTGGACTCCAATCAAGGTGTAGAAACATGTCAGCAACGATCAAGAGAAATGGGGGGGGCACCAGAGCTACAGTTCAAATGTTGTTGCAAAGCATCTGAATACTTATGTCAATGTGATATTTCAGTTTTTTAGACATTTCTAAAAATCTGTTTAAATGGACTCCAGAGGATGGTAGAGGACAGGAAGGCCTGGAGGAACGGTGTCCATGGGGTCGCGATGGATCGGACACGACTTCGCAACTAAAAATCTGTTTTCACTTTGTCGTTATGGGGCACTGAGTATAGATGAATGAGAAAAAATGAATTTCAACCTGTAAAATCAGGCTGCAGTATAGCAAAATCGATAAAAGTGAAGGGGTTCTGAATACTTTCTGAATGCACTGTATTCATCTCAGCAAATCATTTCATTCTATGACATTCTGATTAGCAGGTCAATTAAACATGCACTGAATAGCATGAAAATTAAGTGGATACATAACTGGTTCAAAATTCATATTCTTCAAACTAGAAGAAAGATATAAATGAGATGTCACGAATCATTGCTGATCTTTCTACTCTACAAAATTTTGATTTATTGATTAAATGAACAAATGCTAAATTTGCCGGTGACATAAAATTGGGTGGTATTATAACAATAATGATAATGAAAAGATAGTGCAGTGCCAATAGTAATAGCCACTTGGGTGCAATCCCAAAACAACTGGAACAGCACTTGAACACCATCAGCAATGGCAAAATCACCATCGGTCAATTGCAAAAGGCAGCTTAACACCATCAAACATCCACATCTGCCTTTCCCTGGTCCTTAGGAAGGACTCGATAGGTAGATAAAAATGCCAAATCCAGTCTGTGCAAAGAACCATAATAATTTCACCTTGTAATGCTTTGGTCAGACCCCCACCGCAACTCTTATTTTATCCACTTCTAGCATACACTTTAGGAAGGATACAGGCAGATTGGGGAGAATGTTCAAAGAATGCAATGAAGATAATCAGTTTATCAGAAACTAAACCCTACTAAAGTAAAGCTGAAAGAACTGGTTGAGAAAGTCCATTCAGAGAGTGGTAAGGACAGCTGAGAAGATAGGAAGTTTGCTTACTGTTATTTAGGATGTTGCTTATAAGCACTATGTGCTTAGAGCTCAAAGCATTGTTAGAGACCCCACACAGCCACTTCACTGTCTGTTTCTTTTCTCTAGGAGGAGGTTTCAAACTATTTCTAGCAGGACTACCCGATTCTGTAACAGCTTTGTTCTCTATGCCATCCAGTAAACTAGCAAGATTAGTTTTTCTCACTGTACATTTATACATCCAAACTAGACTGTGTTGTTTCTCCATGTGATACAATATATGTGGGTATATGCATAGTTTTGTATTTGTTTGTTTATTTTTTCATGGTTATGTAGTGCATATTGGAGGTGGAGACCTTTTGAGGCTGCATGCAACTAAATTTCATTTTAAGGGCCTCTGGTGGCTCAGACTGGTAAGACAGTCTGTTATTAACAGCAGCTGCTTGCAATTATTGCAGGTTCAAGTCCCACCAGGCCCAAGGTTGACTCAGCCTTCCATCCTTTATAAGGTAGGTAAAATGAGGACCCAGATTGTTGGGGGCAATAAAGTTGACTTTGTATATAATATACAAATGGATGAAGACTATTGCTTGACATAGTGTAAGCCGCCCTAAGTCTTTGGAGAAGGGTGGGATATAAATGCAAATAAAAAATAATAAAAATGTATGCCGATTAATGTACATTCAAAGTGACCATAAAGTTGTTCTAAGTGTTTTAGCCTTGAGACCAAATAGATATTCAGTAGCATTGTGATGTCACAAAGAAAAAGCCAAGACCTCTGTCATCCCAGACTGTAAACTATAGGAAACCTTTACAAAACTATTTAATTATTTTCCTATTTTTATCTATATGTTACAGAAAGATATTGTAGAATCACATGGACACCGTCACATCACCATAAGAAGCACACAACCAATGCTCAGCTTTTGGTAAGTACACCAAATGCATTGCATCACTAGCATATAAACAACTGCAGGAAAAAAAGCAGACACCTAGGAAAGTGCACTCCTAAAAGATTCTTAAATTATCAATCCCACTACTGTAAGAAAAATCCATCTGGTTCAGTTCCAAATGTGGAGAAAGACACTGGAAACATGGAGGCTGATTGGAAAGATGGTTTAATGGTGAAGCATGTGTGATTCTGATTAGCTGACCACATGGAACGGAGAGTAAGGGTTAGTTATACCCTCTCTTGGGTCTTGCCCTTGAGCTTCCTGTTCCTGTGGCAACAGCATGTATTCTATTGGCTGTAGTCGGACTCCAATGGGATCATGTGAAGTCATAGTTGTCTGAATCAAGTTTGGTTGAACCTTGGGCTGATGCCATGTCCCTCAGGTGATTTTGTAATGCAGTGAGCCCTGCTTGTAGATAATCCTATTATGTCATGAAGGGTCATGTCTTAATCCCATCACCCTGGAGCTGAAGGTCTTTTGTTTTGTGGATAGGCTGGCCCAGTCTTTCTTAATGGGTACCAAATATCTGCTGGGGGCAGGGAGCTGTGGCTCTGGGTTTCTGTCTCCCTTAAAATTTCTATTTCTCTTTTAGGGGAAATATAATATTCTGCCTTTTTAATATTCCTTAAAGTATTTCGTTCTTCTAGGAGAGGGGGGTGGGTGCTAACTTTCTACAGCACAATAGTAATGACTTTCAAAAGGGAATGAAAACATTTTTGGAAGGTTCAGTTTTCAACTTGGAAGCCATGTTTCAACTCACTCCCCAGCATCAGTCTCCCAACATCTCCAGCCCTTTAGAGATGGTGAAGAGAATTTGGCAGGTGGCACAGTGGTACCTCATCCACAACTGCTTATCTGTGTCTATGCCACCACTTTGTGGTAAATTGCCTCTTGATAAATGAGGCTATTTAGGAGCAAGTGATGCCAGCATTACAGTTATTAATGACACCAACATGTGAAGACATTTAAGAGCAGCCTGGTCTTCTATTGTTCTCTCATATATGAGTAATGGGGCATTTCAGTTACAGGAGTTAAAAGTAGCTCAAGTTGTTTAACAAAAGACATAAAATAGGGGAAAACAGGCAGATTTTGCTGTTCACAAATAAATTAATAAAGCCTTCCCTAGGTCTCAGTTATGTTTCTTGGTATCCCCCTGAATTAAAACCTGTATATTATAACTTGCTATATATTTAAATTCTTCACTTATTTTACAGTCTACTCTCTGCTTCCCAGTACAAACTTTGTTCAAATGTGGATGAAAATGCAAACTCTGGGGAAGAATTTGTCTTTTCTTTAATACCTGAACTGCCGCAGAGATAAAGATCTCGTCAGACTGTAATATCTGTTCCTTAAGTGTATTTGAGACTATATGTATAGGTATGCATATAAGTTTGATGCATATTGGAGCACTATTAGAACAGTGGCAGAGATTCTCTACAGTTTCCATTTTCAAGGTATTTATTAAAGTTTACAGGTGGTCCTCGACTTACGATCACAATGGGGCCCCACATTTTTGTTGCTAAGTGAGACATGTGTTAAATGATATTTTACAACCTTTCTTGCCACATTTCTCAAATGAATCACTGCGCAGTTGTAAAGTTAGTAACACATTTGTTAATTGAATCTGGCTTCCCCACTGACTTTGCTGGTCAGATGGTTGCAAAAGATGACCATATGACCCCGGGACACTGTAACCGTCATAAATGTGAGTCAGTTGCCAAGTGTCTGAATTTTGATCATGTGACCACTGGGATGCTGTAAGTGTGAAAGACGGTCATAAGTCACTTTTGTCAGTGCTGTTGTAAGTTTGGAATGGAATGGAATGGAATGGAATGGAATGGAATGGAATGGAATAGAATAGAATAGAATAGAATAGAATAGAACAGAACAGAATAGAATAGAATAGAATAGAATAGAATAGAATAGAATTCTTTATTGGTGTCATGTCCCACTCCTCCGCTGATGGCCGGGTCAGGGAAATCCGAATCAGGCTTGCCTCTGCAGCTCTGCCCAAAGTCCTAGCAAAGTCCTCAGAGCAGGCAAGAGACCAGAAAGTGACTTCAGCAAGATATGTTTAGACTTTGCCTGACTCAGAGACTGCCAGAAAGCAGATCCTTTATATAGGCCATGGGGTGTGGCTCCATGACTCAGCACTCATTAAGGCCTGCCCCTCCCTTCCTTCTGTTGCCTCCGCCTATCCAGTCTTCTGATGCGAGGGTCACTCCAATCAGCAGCTGTTGGAAATAAACTTTCCTCAGGCTCACATGCTGTGGAGGAGGGGGAGGGGTCTAGCTGCTCCGTTTGCCTGGGCATGGAGCCAGGGCTGGGGCCGGGCGGTGCTCCCTCCTCTGCAGCCTGCTTGGGCATGGAGCCAGGGCTGGGACCGGGAGGTGCCTCCTCCTCTTCAGCTTGTCTGGGCATGGAGCCAGGACTGGGGCGGGGAGGCATACATTCCTCCGTGTTCAGGAGCAGATAAGAAGGCCCCGGCTGCTGTGAGAGCGGACAAGACACAACAATTGGCCAAGTATGATTGGACACATCAAGAATTTGTCTTTGGTGCATATGCTCTCAGTGTACATAAAGAAAAATAAAATACATTAAACAAGAATCATAAGATTAAAAAAAACCAAAAAAAACCCAGAGCCTTGCCTTGCATTGTCGTCTTTTTTTTCTTTCTCTTTTCTATTTCTTTCTTTGTGCTTATTTCTCTTGCTATTTAGTTTCCTTTTCTTATTTTTCTCTTCAAAATTTGTATTGTTTTTATTCCTTAATTTTTTAAATAAAATAATATCTTCCATTCAAAAAAAAGTATCATAAGATACAACACTTAGTGATAGTCATAGGTTACTATAAGCAATCAAATCATACTAGGAAACAAATAAAACAATACTTGTTTTATTTATAAATAAAACTTCGAATGGTCACAGAATGAACTGTTGTAAGTTGAGGACTACCAGCATATTCATGTCAAGTTTTTATTCACATCAAGCTATGGAAATGGATTTGCTCAGAAAAATGGGAATTCCAGAACAGCTCTTTGTTCTTACGACAAACATGTCTTTGTTTCTTTAATTTCTATGGCCACCCATTTCAGTCAACAATTCTGGATGGCTTACAATTAAAAAAATATGATTAAAATTTTTTAAAAAAACTTTTTAAAACAATAAAACTAGTAAAACCGGTAAAAAGAATTTAAAAACAAGTATGCAGGTCAGGAGGCTCTAGTAATAAAAGTTAAGGGCAAAGTGAAAAAAATGGAACTAAAATTAAAGAAAGCCAAACTAATAACAAAGGATAGAACAATCAGAACCAGCAATGAAGATATTCAGTCTTTAAAATCAAACATCAACAATAAAGAAACAGGTCAAGAAATCACAAGCTAGAATTTGATACAGCAGCCATGAAGACATTGGAAAACAATATTCAAATGCTCTTATGTGTTTATACCTATAAAGATAAGAATCATGTAAGCCATAGTATTCCCTGTGACACTATATGGAAATACAATAGAATAGAATTTTCTTTGGCCAAGTGTGATTAGACTCACAAGGAATTTGTCTTGGTGCATATGCTCTCAGTACATAAAAGAAAAGATACCTTCATCAAGAATCATAAGGTACAACACTTAATGATAGTCATAGGGTACAAATAAGCAATCAGGAAACAATAAATATCAATATAAATCATAAGGATACAAACAACAAAGTTACAGACATACAGTCATAAGTGGTAAGAGATGGGAACAATGGAAAATCAAAGTTGGAATTTGAAGAAACTGGATAGGAAGCCTATTGGCACTTTTAAACTTTGTTTTTGGAGTGAATATCTTGAGAATACCATTGACAGCCAAGGAAATAAAGTTGAGGCAAAAATGACCAGGCATAAATTATTCTACTTCAGGTATATTACTTGAAGATCTAGATCTCTTCAGAAGACACTAACATTGGGAAAGGTAAAAGATAAGTAGGGGATGCGATGACCACAAGCAAGCTAGATTCCATCATTCAAATCCCAACAATGGTCAATGTCAATTTCTCTCCCATCCCAGTTCTGGAGTCCTGTTAATCCACTTTATTTATCATTTTTCTCCTCTTTCCCAACTTCTTTCCCCGCCCCCAAAAAAAGTGGAAGTTACCTAATGGTAGGATTAACAGATATTCTCTTCAGGAGATAATGCATCACTATTTGCTTTTGTATGACTGGGATGCGGTGGCTCAGTGGCTAAGACACTGAGCTTGTCCATCAAAAGGTCGGCAGTTCAGCAGTTCGAATCCCTAGTGCTGCGTAACGAGATGAGCTCCCGTTACTTATCCCAGCTTCTGCCAACCTAGCAGTTCGAAAGCACGTAAAGAATGCAAGTAGAAAAATAGAGACCACCTTTGGTGGGAAGATAACAGCGTTCTGTGTGCCTTGGGCATTTAGTCGTGCTGGCCACATGACCACGGAGACGTCTTCGGGCAGCACTGGCTCTTTGGCTTTGAAACGGAGATGAGCATCACCCCCTAGAGTTGGGAACGACTAGCACATATGTGTGAGGGGAACCTTTACCTTTACCTATTTTTTTTTTACAGAACTGCCACTATCCCTTTCTCAAATTGGTACTAACCACCTCCCATATCCCTCTTGCCACTGAACAGCCAGATGGAACATATATTTAGCCCCTAGAGTCCTAGATCATGTTGCAGAAAACACCAACTCAGACCCCTCAAGTGCAAACAAATTCCAGATTAGCTTTGTAAGACACAGTTACAAAAACAACTTTTCATCTGCCCACTGAAAGCCAATGGATTCCATAGCTGCGTATGAGGTTTGTCTAAATACAGATCACATGCATGCCAAGAAGATTCTCACAACACCCTCCCTCTCACATTTCCCGTGATATTCTTTGATGTAAAGACCAGATGTAACATTGGAGTGAATCAGGCTATATGTCACTGTACACATGATTGCTAAGGAAGAGTTTTTTCAATTTGCCAGTCTACCCCACAGGTAAAATCCAAATTTTTTCCCTACCAGTTCTGTGGGCGTGGCTTGGTGGGCATGGCAGGGGAAGGATATTGCAAACTCTCCATTCCCACCCCACTCTGGGGCCAGCCAGAGGTGGTATTTGCCGGTTCTCCGAACTACTCAAAATTTCCGCTACCAGTTCTCCAGAACCTAGTAGAACCTGCTGGATTTCACCCCTGGTCTAGCCTATATTCCTAGAATTTCTTGGTAGTCTCCCATTTAAATATAAATTAGATCTAACCTTGCTATTTAGTGGGGACTCCAAGCTATAAAAACTAATTACTGTAGCATAAGCATACATTCTAAAGGTCACTGGATTGTATCCATGATGTTATTGGGAAATTATTGGGAAAGCGGGGAGGGGGGCAGAGGGAGAGAGAGGGGAGAGAGAGAAACCAAGAGAAGGATTGAACCACAAAACGCTTGATTAACATTTGGTAATAAAATATCTTCAAGAAAACCACCAAGATCAGAGAGTACCAAGGATCCCACAATTTAACTCTAAGCTACAAATATTCTCTTCTTTTGATACTTATATTTTCTTCATATGTGTAGAATTATTTTCCCTATCAGTTTTGCATTATTTACCGTATCAATCAGTTGCTGCTTTCGAAACATTTTTAAATGGTTCTTATATTGCACAAAAAATAATCAGATTTTGCTATGTAATCACAGACTGCAATTGAAGACAATTCAAATGAAATGGATTATCCCACACACTGAAATAGCTTTCTTTCAGAGGTATTTGTGGCCTAATGAGGAGAATTTGAAGATTGTAACATGCTAGGAAAGTGATAGGTAACTGGGAGCCATTCAAAAGTTCATTGCTATGAAGGCAACCGTTTCACCAATATTTCGCAATCTTTCATTTATATATTTCCAATAGGGGGAAAATGCTTTCTGCATAAAAATCCCTCCAGTTCCAATCTAATCTAATTTATCAATCTAGCCTTTGTTTCGGATTTCTTAGAAAAGGTAATGCATAAAATAAATAAATGAATGTTATCAGTTGGTGATGAACATATTTCATTTGAAATAGTTAGCCACTTAAAACACACTCAAAAATGAATTTATAGCTCCCAGTGAAATAAGTTTCTCAAACCAACAATTTCCAACCTTTTAGCCTCACTAAATCTTCTTAAAAAGCATTGGCCAGATATCACTGCTATGTAATTAGCTTATGCAATGAAAACAACAACAACATAGAGTTTAAATACATTATTGAAATCACCACCCAACATTTTAGAATCTTTTTACAATCTGTCTTTTGGTTTTGTCACCTGATTTCATGCTAACCAACTATTCTCAACAAACAAAACAAAAATGCATATAATGATGGTTCAAGGCCAACATGTATGTTTGACCATTGTAACACAGGACCCACTAGGGGTGTCAAACTCAAGGCCCACAGGACAGATCCAACCTGGGGGTGCTTAGATCTGGCCTGCGGGCCCGCCTAAAAACAGTGAAGGACAGGCCTGCGGTGCCTTTGCCAGCAAAAACAGAGCTCAGGAAGGCCACACACCACACACACACACACACACACACACACACACACGTTCCATTTTCGCTGGCAGAGGACTGCAGGAGGCTGTTGCAGCTGAAAACAGAGCCTCAATGAATGAGGTGGAGCTGGCCACACCCACCCTGGCCCCCCACACACCGATCCCCCGAGGTCAAACACAACCCGATGCAGCCCTCAATGAAATCGTGTTTTACACCCCTGATATACACCATCTAATTCTCCAAAGATACATTCTGCTTTTGTAAAGAAGGGCATCCTGGAAAGAAAATTCAAACCAAAGCATGTGTGTATTAGCTACATTCAATAACATGGGAATTTGCAGCCATCTCACTTGGGGCTATTTTTTTTTTCCCTTGGCAAAGCACTGCCTGCTCATTCGTATGTTCCATGCAATTCGGAGTAGCTTAAACAACTCTCTAAATTCAGTTTTATTCACATAATCATTGTTCTGTCCCCCTCGCCTCAGTCTGAGCGATGGCTTAATTAGCCGGCACTATCAGCTCTGGCAGCAAACTAACGAGCATCTGCCAAGTGTCTCTGTTATCTCCCTTGATGCCGATGAGTCAACAAACAGTACTTCAGCTCTAGTCAAGCAGTTGATTTGCCTGCTACGAAGAGGCATAGCAGCCCTTGCTGCTTTTATATCCTGTGTGGTGTGGCTCCATGACTCAGCACTTCCTAGGCCTGCCCCACCCCTGCTTCTGTTGTTCCTGCCTCTCCTGCCTATGAAACCTAGGGTCCAGCCAGGCCTGATTGCCATCAGCTGGGTCTGGAGCCGTGGCCTGGGGGGGGAAAGAGTCAGGGGACGGAGGCTTCGTTATCTCCTCCACCTGGCCTGCCTCTGGCTCCTGGAGCTGAGCCAGGGAAGCCGGTGCTCCCGAGGTAAGTCCTGATGGCCCTTCCCCCTCACTTTCCAAGTCACTTTCTGGCAGGGGGGGCCGGCTCGGGGGATGCAGACACAACACTCCTAAAAGTATTTAAAGCAGAAAGACTGGGACCGATCCAAGGTTTTCCAGTGAATTTAGTAGTCCCCATTAAATTACAGCACCTGTCTCACTAGTCCATGCTAACATGTAATGAACTGAAAAATATACAGGTAGTCCTCAACTTACAAGAGTTTGCTTAGTGACCGTTCAAAGTTGCAACGGCACTGAAAAAAGTGGCTTATGACCATTTTTCAGACTTACGACCGATGCAGCATTCTTATGGTCACATGATTTACATTCGGATGCTTGACCACCGACTCACATTTATGACGGGTACAGTGTCCCAGGCCTCATGTAATCCCTTTTTGCAACCTTCTGACAAACAAAGTCAATGGGGAAACCAGGTTCACTTAACAAAACCGGATTACTAATTTAACATCTGCGGTGATTCAATTACTAAATATGGCAAGAAAAGTTGCAAAATGGGGCAAAACTCACTTAACAAATTTCTCATTTAGCAACATAAATTTTGGGCTCAATTGTGATCGTAGGTTGAGGACTACCTGTAGTTACCAAGACATGTGTCCCTTTAAATAAAACGTCAATGGTTATTTAAATTAATAGACTTTATATTCGTTAAAATAAGGGAAATGCTTAGAATTCTATCTGTGACAGCAGTCTTGGAGCATTAAAATTATTTGCTATCAGGCTGTCATGCTGATATGGCAAATAATAAATACATACAAAGGAATAAACTAGATCTAAAAACAAGAAAATAAAATGTCTCTATCCTCAAAAGAATCGAGAAAGAAAATATATGCCTGTTCCCTTCCAAGAATAGATGAACACTGCGACCATATAACCTCTTGAGTTTTCTCAGTTTCAACACAGATTATCACTATCATTATTAAAAAGTTATAATAAACTCCTTCAGCCGGCGGTGAATGAGAATGGAATAAAGGAAGGATTTCCATTGCAGCAAAACCCACAATACATTCGTAATTCCATTTAATGCCTATGCAAATAAAATAGGCCCCAGTGCTAAGCCTATTTTGCACTCAGCCTTCTCTTTATATTCAGCAGAAAGGAGCTTCCATTTTGATGTTGCCTTTTTTTGGTTTTTTTTTTTGTTCCATGTGCAGACATAACACTGCAGTTTTTCTACTTCAAATACAGTTTTAGATGTTTACATATATTTGGAAAACTGTCTCTCCTGCTGCCTGGCACACACTGTAAGATTTTTCTGATCTTCAGAAAACAAAATCTAAAACAAACCACTATCCCTCCCCCGAATAACTACAACAGAAAGATCTAGGGCAGTGAAGGCTAACCTTTTTGTTGCTGAATGCTGAAAGCGCACCCATAATGCAATGTGCGTGCAACACCCCCCCTGTGCACCCTACCCCCCCCCTGCATATGCACACACAACCCAAAACAACCTTGCATTCCCCCCATGCCCTGTTTTGGGTCTAGTAGGCCTCCCTGCAGCCTCCTAGGAGCAAAAACAGGCCACGGGGGAGGGGGGGGAACGGGACGCTGCACTCTCCCCCCGCACACCGTTTTGGGCCTACTAAGCCTCCTTGCACTAATAACCCATAATGCAATGCGTGCACAACACTCCCCTTGCGCCCCACCCAGCCGTGTATTGCAAGCAATCCACCCGCGCTCCCCACGCCCCCGTGCATGCGTGTGCATCTTTCACATGCGCCCCACCCCGAAGAGATCCAAAAATCAGCTGGTCGGTGGGAGGCGTAATGCACATGCACGGTGGAGCTGAGCTGAGGCGACGGCTCATGTGCCCACAGAGAGAACTCTGCATGCCATAGGTTCGCCATCACGGGCCTAGGAGGTTGGATATCACACATGTTTGACAAGATAAGAAATTAACACTCCATGCAATTTAAGGACAAAAGAAGGTGCTTAATGACTACATATTGAAATGTGTGAGTTAGAATTACTATGGATGCTGTTTGAAAAGGCTATAGAGAGGGTGAATGCTAGGTGCCTAAGAGTGATGTGCTCCGGTAGAAAAGAACTATTTTTATCTATGTATTTATCTTATTTATGCCTGTCACAAATTGCTCAGATACCCTGTATTTATAAAAAGTGCTAAGAGAAAGATGTGGTCATAGCAAAAAGTTCTGGTCCAGATGTGATTTGCATTGATTATTTTTTTCTGCTGCATACAGAGCAAATGTCTGCAGAGAAAGGATCCTCTTATATATAAGTACAGGAAGTTCTCTTTACCTTCTACAATTTGGACCAGTGACTCTGTCACTAAGTTAAGCAGTCACACTAAGTGAGAAATCACAGGACCCCAGACTGCTTTCTAGCTTAAAATTGACAAGACTAATCAGTTTTATACCTTCAACTTATGCTTGCCACCTAACCACTCCATTGTAATGCATTCACCCTTGGTAGGTGCTGGGGTTATTAGCAAGAAGTGAATTAACATTCATTGGAGAGGAAGGGATTAAAAGAGAGTAAACAGGTACACGATGGAGAATACACAGTGAAAGCAATGTGCTGGCACCGGCAGCCACAAACATACTAGACCACAGGTGTCAAATTTGGTATTGTATTGTGACTTTTTTTGCCTTTGCAGAGCCTGCGTGGGCATGGCTTGCGTGTGATGCATCTGGCCCATGGGCCACCAGTTTGGCACTCCTGCACTAGAGAAACAGCTTGGCATTCCTCATTGCATGTCTGCTTAAATTCTTTTAAATCCTTTCTCTCCAATCTCTGTGCTATATGAGAGGAGGAGAAGAAAATACTAGTTTGCTGAACAAGGCAGTTGGAAATAAGAACTACCTAGTATCATGACAATGCAGATATTGGATGTTTAGAAATGTAACAGCAAGGGACCTTTTCTGCTAATTAGGGCGAGCATATCAGGAGCAGAACCAGTTGATACAATTCTATTACTGCTTAATTACTTTGAATCATTTAATAACTCTATAATGGAGCTCTATAATTCCAAAAGCAACAACTGGAGTAAGGAAAGTTTTGATTTCTTTCTGTCCTTCACACAATGTTGTGACCTAGGCTTCCTGAGTCATTAAAACACACGAGTAGTCCCAAAAACCTCTTTTATTGCAACAGCTGTGAATTACGTTCATTCACAGCTGAGTCTCCATTAGTTGCAAAAAGTCCTTCGGGAGAAGTCCTTCGGGATAATCACCAACCTTCATCTCCCTTGACACGCTGCCAAAGACATACTTAGCAAAGCCACACGGAGTCCAGAATCAAAAAGAGATGCCGACTGGGAACAGAATTAACAACATTGCTTACCTGCAAAGGTCCCACGTGTCTTTGCTCCTCTTTTAAGCCTTACGGGAGAGGCCAAACATCTCGAGGTCTCACTCCCGAGTCGTCTCTTTTGTTTTAACTGTTGTCTTCTGGCAACTTTGTGCATGCGCGTACTAGGAACAGGCTCCTCCTGTTCCTCTACCTCTCTGATGTCTGACTCTGGAGGCTCTGGAGTCCACACATCACTCCCAGATGGGCCTGGCCCCATCTCTACCTCCGACGCAGAGCCCTCATCCGAGCCTTCCCCAGACTCCAGAACTGGCCCATGTTCCACCCCAGCCTCCTCACTGTCTGACTCCACTGCTAGCTCCACAGACTGCTGGTGGACCACAACACACAATTGGTTCTCAACTATATGATACACATAGGATTTTGGGAATGCAGAAGTGATCTAGCAGGCAGTCTTGAAGTAAATCTTATCACTTATTATAAACATAAGCAAAACGACAGAATTTTAAAATAGCAATAGCATTTAGACTTATATACCGCTTCACAGTGCTTTACAGCCCTCTCTAAGAGGTTTACAGAGACAGCCTGTAGCCCCCAACAATCTGGGTCCTCATTTTACCCACCTCGGAAGGATGGAAGGCTGAGTCAACCTGAAAATAAAATACTTGTGTATAATGTTGAACACAATATTAACAGAAAACCTTAATAAGTTTTAAAATTATTAAAATAGCTATTAGGAAAGAGAAGCTCTTCTTTATTACCATATTTTTCAGAGTATAAGATGCACTTTTTTCCCTCCTAAAAGAGGCTGAAAATTTGGGTGCGTCTTATACTCCAAATATAGCTTTTTCTAAGTTTTTTTTTCCAGCCCTAATAAGGCACTAGCGAGTGAAGCAATCTATGCTTTGCCTGCTCCCGCCGACTCTCAGCTGTGAAGCTTTTTTTTCAGCCCTAACGAGGCGCTAGCGAGTGAAGCGATCTCTGTGCTTTGCCTGCTTTTTTCATTGCTTCTCTCTGCAAAGATCAGTTGTGCTTTAGAAGCTGTTTTTTTATCCCCAAGCAAGGGATAAAAAACAGCAAACTAATGTACTGAAACTGACCAGGCTAAGGACCCTAGCCAGATGAATACCTGGTAGGCAGATTTTTTTTCCTATTTTCCTCCCCAAAATCTAAGCTGCGTCTTTATACTCCAAAAAATATTGTATACGCAACTCCAATGGTCCTGGCTCTTCACACTGCATGATCTAATGCCCACAACAGGGCAGTGGGGTATAGATAAGGAATTAAAGATTTATTACGTGTCCAATTCTGTGTGTCACTCTGCTTTCCCTTTCTCTAAGAAACTACCCCAAAATTAGACATCCACTGATAATAAGCCCAATCGGGCTTTTAAGCGCATGGCAATAAGGCCAAGCGCTTATTTCAGGGTTCAAAAAAATATAACACAGTACTAAGTCACTTCTAGCTATCATTTTTCTGATATAACACATGTTTCTCGACTTTCCTCTTGGTAATATATAGCTAATTAGGTGCTAGGCTTTGCCCTATGGCTATTACACATTTTCTTAAATAAATCCCTTTCTGTTAACATTATTAAAGCTGCTTTGATAATAATTGCCCAGGTGAAATTCCTGTCAGGCCTGGAAGCCATCTTTTGTATTAGGCCTTTAGACCTGCCATATTTACTACTGTGGGAAACTGGGAGGGGGGATTTATGAAGTATGGGTGATATGTAGTCATAATAACATTATTTTCTCAGAGAGTCAAGGACAACTTGCCCTGCACCTGGAAGTCTGGAGCTGGGAGGCATCTTCAGTTGGAACGATGTTTGATTGGACCATATGATGCACTTGAAGGTGTTGGGCAGGCACTTGAACTTTTTTTTGGGTGGGGAAAACTGGAAACTTTCAGATTAGGGTTTTCCCAGATGTGCCAATACGACATCTCCAATAAAATGTAATTTTTCAAGCTTCGCTGTTTTTTCGTTGGGGGGGGGGTGTTACTTGGAACCCTGACCCTAATCCTGACATTTCCTCTCTCTCAACCACAATGCTTTTCCTTTCAACAATACTCGGGGCAGATGCTGTGATGTCTAAAAATATTTGCATGCATATTAACAACTGGCCCCTTGAATAGAGCTCATCAAAACACATTAGAGTCTAGGGGTATCAAACTGGTGGCCCGCAGGCCCGATGTGTCACATGCAGGTGACACCCACCCCAGCTCTGGAAAGGCGAAATGTTGCAATGCATCATGATACATCACATGACGTGATCAAGTTTGACACCCATGCATGACTACATCTAAACCAGGAAGTTTGCATGGACTTATTGAAACACACACACACACAAATGAGCTTAGCTTTCAGCATTCTTCAGTGACCCAATACACCAGGGGTTTCAAACTGGTGGTCTGCGGGCTGGATGCATCACACACAGGCCACGCCCACCCCAGCTCGATGAAGGGAGAAAAAGTCACGAAATGTCACGTGACGGCAACGTAACACTGTTAGTTTGACACCCGTGCAATACACTCTTCCAAACCAGCTCCAATTGCTTTGGCATTACAACTCTCTTCTGGGCTGGGAATTCCATCTCAAAATATTTATAAAACAATAGGTTGGGACTGACCAAATTACAACAGGATTAAGCAGGTCCCAGAAATGGCAGATGACTTAATATACTGTTTTCAAACAATGTGTGTGCTCAATCAGCATGCAAGATGACAGACCTTGGAAGTCTGGGCATTAATAATGGAGATTTATAGTTAAATCTGTCACGGATGGAGAGCTTTTCCCAAGAATGACTTACCTGAAGGTTATTTTCCTTGTGGGTAAGTACAGAAAAACTTTCTCATTCATCCCTGCCTGCCATTGTAAATAAAAATGGGACAGTAGATGAAAGAATAATGGAGAGTAGGGAAGGAAAAATGTATTAACATACTTTACATGGTTTCTGACTTTTTCTCTTAGATTTGGGAGAGGGGTTAAGTATTTCTCAGTATTGATCAGTGGTGGGTTGCACCCCAGTTCGGACCGGTTCGCAAGAACCAGTAGTAAAACCAGCGGGAAGCTCCGCCCACCAACCCAGACGTCGTCAGGAAGCACTTCAGTGCATGCGGTCCCATTGCGAACCGGTAGTAAAGATAAGTAGAACCAACCCCTGGTACTGATCATTACCATTTTTATCATTTACTTAAACTTCGTGGAAGCACAATATCTGGTACAGATCCATGAGTCATAGTTTCATAAGGCATATCTCTATCAAGCAATTTAGGAAGCTATACCTCTTGAATGTCTGCCTTGACACACAAAGATCAGTATGAAATACAGCAATTATACAGCAATGTGGATGTATATGGCCATGAGAGCATAAGAGTTTGAATGAAGACTTTACAGCTTTTGGGGGTATGTCAAAATAAGTCTTTGCTATCTTTCTGAAGCATGTAGGAATTGGATTAATGCTATTGTCTCACCTCAAGCCTATTTCTTTAAAAGAATAATATTTTCCATCCAATTTAAGTATAATATAGAAAACTGACTAGTCTAACATATGCCGATTTATTCTTTCAACCTTTCCACAGTATTTTTGGTGGAAGTGTGAACACTGTCATGATTAGGCAGTTGAGGTGTCAATCAAAGTATGGCCACTAGGAGATCTTTCCCAAATTCATAGTTCAGGGGGAGGATGGGAAGCGGAAATTAGATTTGGGAGGTAAGGAGGCAAGGATAGATGGTTCACTCCTTTTTTAAGGAAGTAGGATTAGGAATATATTTAGTAATCAGGATAGGCAAGAATTGGCTAGCTATTAGTAGAGCTGTAATTAAACCATTTTAAATTGTTTAAAGGTTAACCAAATGATCCTGCCACCTGTATGTTTCCCGTGTTCTATTAGTCATGTTGTCTTAGAGAGATTTAATGAAATAAAGGGGAAAAAACAAAACGCCTTCTGAAGCCCTGTGATCTTTTCTTTATTGTTGTTCTTACCTTTGGTTAACCCTGGCACCATTTGGAAGTAGACAGTTTCTAGATTCCATTAAACACATAAATAAAAAATAAACTGATTTCTAAAGTAGGAAAGGAATTGGTGACACATACCTTTAGCATCTCCTGGAATTAATGGGGATTTTGAAGACTATAAGAAGGGTACATGAAGCGCAACTGCTGTCTGCCTATATGTATTCAGTATCCTATTACAAGTTGTCCAACAATCCAGTGTCGAATGTCTATGAAGATTTTCAGTCATCCAGGTCATGGTTGTCACAAAAGTGCTTTTGCAAGAGGCAACTGTACTTGTTTTTTCTTGAAGACATTTCAGTTCAGAACTGAAGAAGCTTCTTGGATGAGAAGCAAAATGTCTTCAAGGAAAACCAAAGAAAGCCCAGTTGTCTCTTGCATCTTTGGGACAATCCAGTGTTAAAGAATTGGGACATTATTAATGTAAACTGCACAAAGAATCTTAGAGACCAGTCCTTCAATATAAGAAAAATAAATTTATCCCCCAATTAATCAGTGGATTGAAGAAATGATATTACTAGTGAATTATGAATGAGTTGCTTACAGACCTAGATTATGGATGGAGAGTTATAATGAAATACGGTTGTACTTTATTGAAACTGCTATTTAAAACACACACACAACCACCACCACAATCTCTCTTTCCCTCCATGTATATATTTGCAGTGTTTATTAATTGCAACATTATACAAAGATCTACAAGTAGAATCCTGAACGATCGTCCATTCAGGAATTTCTTTCCTACCTTGGCTATCTTTCAAATTTATGTAAGGAACAGACAATGAAGTGGCTAAAAAGACACAAATATTTGCAGCATTGTAAGAGGGAGAAACCATTAACATTCACTGAAGCTATGCTATCAACTCCATGGGCAGAATTTGCAAGTAATCATTCTCACAGTACCTTACTCTGCATGCATCTTAAAGATTTGAGTAGGTAATTACATTGTGGTTTTTTAAATCTGATTGAGGCGGAATGCATGCATCCTAAAGATCTGAGCAATTATATTTTTAAAATGTAATTTAAGAGACAGAACTTTTAAAGCCTTGGTTTACCCCCTTCCTCCTCCTCTTTTTTTTTTTTACTTTTTTTACTCGTATGCCTTTTTTTCCTAAGTTTTACCTGTTGTATCTCAATGATGATAGTTGAGTATCCTTATTGAAAATATTTGCAGATCCCTCGCATCCTGGACATAAACTGTTTCAACTCCTACCCTCAAAACGACGCTATAGAGCACTGCACACCAGAACAACTAGACACAAGAACAGTTTTTTCCCGAAGGCCATCACTCTGCTAAACAAATAATTCCCTCAAACTGTCAGACTATTTACTGAATCTGCACTACTATTAATCGTTTCATAGTTCCCATCGCCAATCTCTTTCCACTTATGACTGTTTGACTATAACTTGTTGCTGGCAATCCTTATGATTTATATTGATATATTGATCATCAATTGTGTTGTAAATGTTGTACCTTGATGAACGTATCTTTTCTTTTATGTACACTGAGAGCATATGCACCAAGACAAATTCCTTGTGTGTCCAATCACACTTGGCCAATAAAAATTCTATTCTATTCTATTCTTTTACACTGGACCCTCCGTCTCCTTTATCCCCATTAACATATATTACTTTTTACAGTCTTTCTCATCACCAATGTTGGCTGCTGATTCATATGACACACTCAGTTTAAATGTTGCGCTCCAGGTGAAATATTTTAAATCAGGGGTTTCCAGCATGCGCTGGCTGAGGAATTCTGGGAGTTGAAGTCCACAAGTCATAAAATTGCCAAAGTTGGAGACCCCTGTTTTAAATTATTAGATTTTAAGCAAAGAGAAGAACGTTGGATCCAGATATAGGTAGTCCTTGACATACAATCACAACTGAGTCCGAAATTTCTGTTGCTGAGTGGTTATGTGAGTTTTTGTCCCATTTTGTGACCTTTCCTGCCACCGTTGTTAAGCGAATTACTGCAGTTGTTAAGTTAATAATGCAGTTGTTAAATGAATCTGGCTTCCCCATTGATTTTGCTTGTCAGAAGTTTACAAAAGGTGATCACGTGACCCTTGGATGCTGCAACCATCACAAATATGAGTGAGTTGCCAAGCGTCTGAACTTTGATCACATGACCATAGGGGTGCTGCAATGATCACAAGTGTGAACAACGTTCAGAAGTCACTTTTTTCAGTGTCGTTGTAACTTTGAATGGTCACTAAATGAACTGTTATAATTTGAGGACTATCTGTAGTGAGTTGGAAAGAAAGATTTATCCTGTAGCAACAATATTTGTCCTCCCATTGTGCAATTAACTTTTTTTCTATACCAGTAGTGGCGAACCTTTTACTCACTGAGTGCCAAACTGGTACACACACTTCATGCGCTTTGTGCGCTTGTGCTATCTGTGCTAATGCGTGGCTCCTCCCCCATGCACTGCGTGCGCAACCACACCATCCGTTCATGTGCACAGTTTTCATGCATGCAATGCATGTGCGCGAATTCTCTTTACGCATGCACACGCTGCGTGCAACTACTCTCGCAGGCATGCGCAAATCCATGCGCATGCACTGAAGAGCTCTGAAAACCAGCTGGGTCCTCTGAATTGCATACATGCACACTAGAGGCCCAAACACCAGCTGGGGTGTATGCGCATGCACAGCTGCAGGTGACTTGGGTGACAGGTTGTGTACCTGGAAAGATTGCTCTGCGTGCCACCTCGGACACACATGCCATAGGTTCGCCATCACAGCTCTATACCCTAGTCCAGTGATAGCTAACCTTCTCTGGATCGAATGGCCAAAGCATGCGCGCATGCGTGATTACGGACACTCCCTCAAATGCAATGCATGTGCATCTCCGCACATGTGCCCTGCACATGCTTGGCCCCCCGCACATGCCACCTCGCATACACTCCATGCCCCGCGCATGCGGGGCAGGCCTGATGACCAGCTGACCGGCGGGGGGCGCGCACACATGTGCAACAGAGCTGAACTGGGCCGACGGCTTGCATGCCTACAGAGAGAAGCCATAGCTTTGCCATCACGGCCCTAGTCAGTTTGACTTCAAGCTCTCATTGCAAATAAATCTTGCATTGATATCTGGTAATATTCAGTTTTATTTGAAAGGGCCATTTTCCCTGCCCTAAGATCAGGGGTGCTATTTTAGAAGGCTCACTTCTGATTGACAGAGGCTTTTGAGATACACAGCTATACAATGCAAGAATTTCTAACAGAAGCAAAAAAAAAAAAAAAGAGGAAACATTTGTCAATCTAGAATTAATAAAAATGGTGGGCAATATGCACATTAATAACAATAAATATGTCAAGATTTTAGATAAGAAGTTAATTTCACTACCCCAGGCGCTATGAAGGATGTTATTATCCTGCCACCTGAGGTCATTTCTGCTTTTACAGCCCAGCAGGTTTCAAAAGACAAAAGTGGACCAGAATGGAAGAAAGGACCAATTTTAGGGAACAATCACTTGCTCTCCACCCAATTTAGTGAAATATCTATTTCTATCTTTATAGCTGAAAAGAGGCTCACACTGCAATTCACATTTTACAACTCAGAAGACATTTAGCTCATAAAATACCCTAAAAAGATAGGAACCAAAAGAATGTTTCCAGTAGTAGAAACAAGGAACTTGTTATGCCTTCTTTTCTAAAGAAGATAGAAAGTTTCCAAAGAATAAACTAGATTTCCTCTCTGATTATTTTTTTTTGAAATGTCCATTATGTTGAAAGGCAAAACTGAGGGGTTGGTCCCAAATTTTGCACACTGCAATCCATTATTGATCAACTGATTGCTGTGCAGAACGTAAATTATTGAATTAATGAATTTGAATTTTTAACATACCCTATTTTGTGCAGCTGGGAATTTGTGACTCTTCCACTTAAGGATGCCTCTCTTTAGCCTTGGTAGAAAATTTATTTTATTTATTTAGTGCAGGGGTCAGCAACCTGCGGCGCTGCAGCCACATGCGGCTCTTTGAGCCCCCTGCTGTGGCTCCTTGTCAGGTGATCCCACCACTGGCTGGCCCCACCCCTCGCCCTCCCCTCCCAGTCGCTCCTCGCCTGGCCTGAGAAGGTAAGGGTGACAGTGGGGGATGGAGACGCGGCCAGGACAGAGACAGAGAGATACAGAGAGAAGGGGAGATAGAGAGACATAAAGATATACAGAGAGAGAGAGAGAGAGAGAGAGAGGGAGGGAGGGAGGGGAGAGAGAGAGATGTCAAAAGGATTTTGTGGTCCCCGGTGTTTTTTAACAACTGGTTCTCTGCCCAGCTGGGTAGGCATGGCTAGGGGGGTCATGTGACTGGTGGAAGTGTGTGACATTGAGCTGGCCACACCCACCCAGGTTTTGTGGCTCCCAATGTTTTCTTCTCTATTGCTTATTTGTAGCCTATGACTATCATTAAGTGTTGTATCATTAAGTGTTAAATTTGTACCCTATGACCATCATTAAGTGTTGTAAGTGTTGTACCTTGATGAAGGTATCTTTTCTTTTCTTTTCTTTTTTTAATAAAAAAGTTTTATTTCCATTTTCAAACAACCTATTCAATATACAGTCTCTTATTCAACATTAGTCATTAACTTTCATTTGTTACTTATTCGGACCTGCCCAGCTACCACTTCCTTCCTTAACAAACCTTTCCTCCTCCCTTCTCTGCTTTCTTCTACTTTCTTCATCCTTCCTCTCCTTCGCTTTTCTACTTCCTCCTCCTTCCCCACTCTTCTCTTCCACCCTTTCTAACCTCTCTCTTTCCCTTTCTTCTTCCTCTCCTTTCCCCTCTTCTACCTCTCTTTCCTACCTACTTTCTTCCTTCACTCTCCTCTCCTTTCCATTCCTTCTGAAATGGCAGCTGAGCAGCCCGATTTCATTTCAAATTATTTCTATTTCTTAATTACATATCTTCAATCATTCCTTTACATTGATCCTTCATCTCCCCTCCCTCTTCCCTCCCTCCCTCCCAGTCGCTCCTCGCCTGGCCTGAGAAGGTAAGGGTGACAGTGGGGGATGGAGACGCGGCCAGGACAGAGACAGAGAGATACAGAGAGAAGGGGAGATAGAGAGACATAAAGATATACAGAGAGAGAGAGAGAGAGGAGGGGAGAGAGAGAGATGTCAAAAGGATTTTGTGGTCCCCGGTGTTTTTTAACAACTGGTTCTCTGCCCAGCTGGGTAGGCATGGCTAGGGGGGTCATGTGACTGGTGGAAGTGTGTGACATTGAGCTGGCCACACCCACCCAGGTTTTGTGGCTCCCAATGTTTTCTTCTCTATTGCTTATTTGTAGCCTATGACTATCATTAAGTGTTGTATCATTAAGTGTTAAATTTGTACCCTATGACCATCATTAAGTGTTGTAAGTGTTGTACCTTGATGAAGGTATCTTTTCTTTTCTTTTCTTTTTTTAATAAAAAAGTTTTATTTCCATTTTCAAACAACCTATTCAATATACAGTCTCTTATTCAACATTAGTCATTAACTTTCATTTGTTACTTATTCGGACCTGCCCAGCTACCACTTCCTTCCTTAACAAACCTTTCCTCCTCCCTTCTCTGCTTTCTTCTACTTTCTTCATCCTTCCTCTCCTTCGCTTTTCTACTTCTCCTCCTCCTTCCCCACTCTTCTCTTCCACCCTTTTTAACCCTCTCTCTTTCCCCTTTCTTCTTCCTCTCCTTTCCCCCTCTTCTACCTCTCTCTTCCTACCTACTTTCTTCCTTCACTCTCTCCTCTCCTTTCCATTCCTTCTGAAATGGCAGCTGAGCAGCCCGATTTCATTTCAAATTATTTCTATTTCTTAATTACATATCTTCAATCATTCCTTTACATTGATCCTTCATCTCCCCCCCCTCCCCTCTTCCCCTCCCTCCCCCCTCCCAGCCCCCCGAGACTTCCCAGAACAAAGTACAGGGTATAAAATTAACAATCATAAATTAAAATACAACATAAGTCATAATCCATAGTCACTCTCTCTCCCTTTCCATTCCCTTCTGAAATGGCAGCTGAGCAGCCCCGATTTCATTTCAAATTATTTCTATTTCTTAATTACATATCTTCAATCATTCCTTTACATTGATCCTTCATCTCCCCCCCCCTCCCTTCCCTCCCTCCCTCCCAGCCCCCCGAGACTTCCCAGAACAAAGTACAGGGTATAAAATTAACAATCATAAATTAAAATACAACGTAAGTCATAATCCATAGTCACTCCTCTCTCTAAGACCTTAACTCCCCTTCCAGAAACAAAAAAGTACATTCTTCTTCCAGTCCATTATATAAGGTATCTTTTCTTTTATGTACACTGAGAGCATATGCACCAAGACAAATTCCTTGTGTGTCCAATCACACTTGCCCAATAAAAATTCTGTTCTGTTCTGTTCTGTTCTGTTCTGTTCTGTTCTGTTCTGTTCTATTCTCTGGGAAACGGGTCCAAATGGCTCTTTGATTTATACACTGCTCTAGTGTATGGCATCTGCAGAGCAGGGGTGGGTTTTACTTACTTTTACTACCAGTTCACATCGTGCCCGCGCATGGGCAGATCACTTTTGATGATGTTTTGGTCAGTGGGCGGAGCCTCCTGCCGGTTTTACTACCGGTTCTATAGAACATGTCCGAACCGGGGGCAACCCACCACTGCTACAGAGGTCATACAATCACTGTTATCCAAATATATAGATACATGGACAATACAATAGAGGACAGTGATGGCTAACCTTTTTGCCATCACGTGCCAGGAGGGGGGGGGTCACGAGTGTGCATGCCCACACCCATAATTCTATGTGCCCCACCCCCACGCACACGACTCTTCCCCCCACAACACATGATGGCCCGGTAGGCCCGTTTTTCTCTCTTACCTGTCTCCAGAGCGTCTCCATGAGTCTGGGAGGATGGAAAATGGCTCCCCCATTTCCCTGGAGGCCCTCCGGAGGCCAGAAACGGCCCGTTTACCAACTTCCAGTTGGACAGGAAGTGACTTTTTTGCTGTCCCCAGCCTCCAGAGTCTCCTAGAGAGGCTCTGGGGGTTGGGGACAGCAAAAAACGTCACTTCATGTCCAACCAGAAGTTGGTAAATGGGCCATTTCTGGCCTCCAGAGGGCCTGGGGAGGGGTGGGAAAGGCAGTTTTCCACCCACCTCCCCGACTCCTAGAGAGGCTCTGGAGCCAGGTAAGAGAGAAAAATGGGCCTTCCCCACCCCCACCCAGGCCCTCTGGAGGCAGGAAACAGCTTGTTTCCCTACTTCTGGTGGGCCCAGAAGGGCTGAAAATCAGCTGGCCAGTGTGTGCATGTGCACCGGTGCTGAGCTTGCGTGCCCACTGATACGGCTATGCATGCCACTTGTGGCACGTGTGCCATAGGTTCGGCATCCCAGATATAGGAGATAAATATTAAATTAAGATGAAACCGCAATAAAATCACCATAATATGGAACCTTGAATTGCAATGGAAGAAAATAAAGGCGCACTTTGGATTTTTCTGCCCATGACCCAGAAATACAAAATTTAAGACAACCTTGTGAAACCGCAAGTAGGGTGGTTGTTCAATTGTGCAATTCACTTGCGGTGCCCATGAGGAATAAGTTTAATGAGAAATTGGTTTGAAAAAATTCAACGAAATCAAGAGATATAAAAGGGCATGGGGGTAGGAAGATGGAAAAACAGAAAGAGAAAGCAATCCCACACAGTTCTGAAGAAATATCCAGTGGCTGTAATGAGAGACAGGTGTTTCATTCATTCCGCTCTGCATTTTACATCACCTCTTACAAATAAAATCTAGAGCACTGCACAGACCTACTAATTATATAGCAGCTATCCAAAAAAGACCTTGGGTTTCAGAATATATAGCGGGATCACTGCAGAGGATTTGAAAGAAAGAAATCTTAACCACTCGTTTAACTTTTGTAAAAAGACAGTTCGTTGTCTTTCTTTACTGTTGTCGTGTCCCACTCCTCCGCTGACGGCCGGGTCAGGGAAATCCAAATCAGGCGTGCCTCTGCAGCTCTGCCAAAGTCCTAGCAAAGTTCTCAAGGCAGGCAGGAGACCAGAAAGTGACTTCAGCAAGATATGTTAGACTTTGCCTGACTCAGAGAATGCCAGAAAGCAGATCCTTTATATAGGCCATGGGGTGTGGCTCCATGACTCAGCACTTATCCAGGCCTGCCCCTCCCTTCCTTCTGTCGCCGCCGCCTATCAATTCTTCTGAAGCGAGGGTCACTCCAGTCTGCAGCTGTTGGCAATTGACCTTTCTCAGGCTCACATGCTGTGGGGGAGGGGGAGGGGGTCTAGTTGCTCCGTTTGCCTGGGCATGGAGCCAGAGCTGGGGGCTGGAGGTACTTCCTCCTCCTCAGCCTGTCTGGGCATAGAGCCAGGGCTGGGGCAGGGAGGCATACTAGGACATTCCTCAGCGTTCGGAAGCAGATAAGAAGGCCCCGGCTGCGGTGAAAGCGGACGAGACACAACACCTGTCCTAAGAGCAAGTTTCGTATTTTTTTTAGTTAAAAAAAATAAAATAAGTGAAAGTCAGACACAAGTTTGTTTTGAGATACAACCCATACCTGATGACACTGTCTTTGCCAGCAAATCAAACAATTACCTAATGGTTTAACACATTTTTAATGGCTGGCTAGTTGGACAATAAAGGCACCAACTGAATAATAAAGTAATGCATGAACACATCTTACATTGGAGGCATAATTTAGAAAAAAGATAGAAACTACCACTTCTCTAATCAGTATGTGGCCAATATAAGACATCCTCAAGAGCAGACTATTAAACTGTGTTTATATATTTGGGGTGCTACAGATGGTATATTGAATAAATCTGAACTGACTGGATTTGCACAACATGCTAAACCATAAACAGTAGTTTAAAAAGGACCACCACTGGGTACACACAACAACCTAAGCCAAAACTGAACCAAAAAAATGCTATAACATCATAGCTTAGTGAGATATTCGGATCTTGCTAGCACTATCCACAGTGCTAATTTTCAACTTCTTTAGATCTGGCAATTATTCTTAAAACTGATTTCATCATAGAGTTCTATATACATGCATACATACATATACTGTATGTACATATACCAAAGAGTTGTTGATCCAGTTCTACAGATGAATTATTGAGTCTGTCATCTGCACCTCTATAACTGCCTGGTTTGGTTCTGCAACCCAACAAGATAGACTTCAGAGGATCATTAGAACTGCAGAAAAAACAATGGCTACCAACCTGCCTTCCACTGAGGACCTGTATACTGCACGAATCAAAAAGAGGGCTGTGAAAATATTTACAGACCCCTCACATCCTGGACATCAACTGTTTCAACTCCTACCCTCAAAATGATGCTACAGAGCACTGCACACCAGAACAACTAGACACAAGAACAGTTTTTCCCCGAATTCCATCACTCTGCTAAACCAATAATTCCCTCAACACTGTCAAACTATTTGCTAATAGTTAAAAAAAATAAAATTTGCTAATAGTTAAAAATAGTTATTTGCTATAATTAATCTTCTCATCATTCCCATCACCCATCTCTTTCCACTTATGATTGTATGACTGTAACTTCGTTGCTTGTATCTTTACAATTTATATTGATATTGATTGTTTCCTGATTACTTATTTGTACCCTATGACTATCATTAAGTGTTGTACCTTATGATTCTTGATGAAGGTATCTTTTCTTTTTGTACACTGAGAGCATATGCACCAAGACAAATTCCTTCTGTGTCCAATCACACTTGGCCAATAAAAATTATATTCTATTCTATTCATATATAATCTGAATTTTTACAGAAGCTAAAATCCAAGATCTCAACAACAAATCTTTTAGATCCTAGATGCTACTAGCATGCTATTCATGAACATGTTTTTCATTTGGTTTCTCTTGTTTCACTACTTCCAATGTAGGAATGTGATTGTTAATTGATTTTTTGTAACTTTAAAACAGCCCAACTATTGAATCAGGAGTTAGAGTTTTTAAACAAAAACAGTTGCATTGTTAGATTTCTTCAGGAAAGCTAATAGAAATATAATTTGGAGGCAATACCATAAAAGAACATTTTCCTATCTTCCCTTCTCGCTTTCTCACACAGAGGAAATAACCCTTTTCTGAATTTGCCTGTGACAGATGTTTGCAATGAATAATGGGCTTTCCTTCAAAAATATTTTTTCTACACAAAATAGCAATTTAATTTAGTAAATTAATTGACCAATTAAAACGTATATAATTATCTAAATATTTCTATACCAAATGACAACCCTCAAGCAGGAAAGCTATCAAGAGTAATGACAACCATAGTGGTGGCTCATGTAAAAAAAAATGATAAGTTTAGGGCCATAATTTTTTAACTGTAATCCACTTCAGGATTTCTTTTTAAGTGTAGCAATATAATTCTAAAATTCTTGTTATGTTATGGTGCAGCTCTGTACCTTTATAAAGCTGCTTACCAAGTTGCTCATTGTAAAAAAGGAACATATCAACAGCCTCCAAATCAAGCTGGGAGGACAAATACGATAGCTCTTCAAAAGAAAGATATCAAAAATGACATAACATTTAAAAGGGAGTACAATTGATACAGACAAGCAGACTCTCCCATCTCTTTGTGTTTTAGTGATCTGAGTGATACATTCAACAAAATCCTGTAATGGGATTTTTCTGGGCTCCTTTCTTTACTTTTTTTCCTTAACTTGTTCTTTTGTTAATACGATATTTAACTTTTGATATTATTATGTATCACATGAGACTAAGTGGTTCAGAAATTTTATCAGATAAAAACAGAGTATTGAAAATAAAAAGTCTAGCATAAGAAGAGAAACACATGAAAGTATACATTGCGAAAGAATGTATTGCAAAAAATTATTGCAAAAATCCATTACAAAAGATTAAAAAAGAAATACTACTGTTTGAGAGCGCATATAAATAAATCAATAAACATAGGGAGATATACAGATATTTAACATCCAGAGCAGTGGTGAAATGTAAAATTAGTTACTACTGGTTCTGTGGGGGTGGCTTGGTGGAGGTGTAATGTGACTGGGTGGGCGTGGCCAACTTTTTTTTTTTACTTTTAAAAGCATTTCTCTACAACCTCTTCAGCCAAAGAGGTTATAAAAATGCTTTTAAAAGGCTTCTCTGACGATCCCAGCTGAGTTGCCTGATCATCAGAAGCTTTTCTTTTCTTTTAAAAGCTTTTTTTTTTGCCTTTAAAAGAGAAGGATTTGTGTGGTTGAAGTAATTTATTAGGAAACACAGTGCAGATATAACAAATGAAGATCAAATTTGAATGGCTAAGACAGCTGAGCTTGTCGATCGAAAGGTCGGCAGTTCAGCGGTTCGAATCCCTAGTGCTGCCGTGTAACGGGGTGAGCTCCCGTTACTAGTCCCAGCTTCTGCCAACCTAGCAGTTTTGAAAGCACGTAAAAATGCAAGTAGAAAAAATAGGGACCACCTTTGGTGGGAAGGTAACAGCGTTCTTTGGCGTTGAGTCATGCCAGCCACATGACCACGGAGACATCTTCGGACAGCGCTGGCTCTTTGGCTTTGAAACGGAGATGAGCACCGGCCCCTAGAGTCGGAAATGACTAGCATGTATGTGAGAGGGGAACCTTTACCTTTACCTTCAGTTGAAGAAACTGAACTGTTTCTGAGATATTCTGACACTTGGGAAGTTGCATATCAGTGGACTGAATACTTGCCTGTGACACAAATGAATGAAGACTTTGGGTATTTTTCCATTTTCTTATCTTTCACTTATAACATCAGAGACATGACACATACATTTTTTCCAGAATTTCTCAGCCAATCAATGGAGTAAAATCATGACTGTCACACCAGCTACCCAGAGAAGGTTAATTTCTGCTCTAAAACATAGACCCTTTCCTTAATGCTATCCACCCTTTTTTTAAAAAAAATTATCAGAAAACCTGACAAGCAACAGAGCTGATGAACTCATTTCTGATTCTTACTCCCCTGGGTGTCTCTGTTTCAAACCAATGCAGCCACTCAAGTTACTTTCAAGGAAGATTAATATCTTTTATATAACGTGGCTGCTTTTCACAATTTCAGAATAAGGGAGAAGTTATTATTTGAAGGCGAATACAACTAAAAGTAACTTAAAGTAAGTAATTACTTAGTAATTAATTTTAAATGGGGTTTTTTAGCTTATTCTATATTTTACTTCTCAGGCCAATTTTAAAATAAGTTTTTTAACTGCATTTTAAATTTGTATATTGTACCGTCTGTTTTATTCTTGCCTGTACACCGCCCTGAGTCCTTCGGGAGAAGGGCGGTATAGAAATCAAATAAATAAATAAATAAATAAATAAAATAAAGGACAAAATGAAGGCAGCTACTCGGGATACTCAGCTACCGCTCCAAACTTGATTGCAGAAAAGACGACTTCAGCAACAGAGTGGTCAATGCCAGAGAGAATGCTCTACTCGACTCCGTTGTTACATCCTCAAACCCTCACAGCTTGAACCTTAAACTGTCTACCGTGGACCTCACCCCATTCCTAAGAGGTCTGTAAAGGGGGCATGCATAAGCGCAGCAGCGTGCCTGCCGTCCCTGTCTTGTTGTCCCCATTTATCTGTACTTACTTCCTTGTTTATGTTTATACCTATATCAGCTATCTTGTACATGTTTAACAAACAAACAAATAAATAAACAGAAGAGGTAAAATCCTTTGCCATGGCATCGAAGTGCAAATGGGGAAATGTCCTCCATGTGGCTATGGTTGGCAAACGAAGTAAAAGAAAAGTTTTCTATAAATTCACTCCAGTGACTGCATGGACACAATTGTGTAGTTTTCTTAGCAACCATATGGAATAGGCTTCTCTTTCTTTTGTGTACTTTTGTACTTCCGTTCTAGCCAATAGCCCTGGCAATTCTTGATGATTTTCTATCCAAGTTCTAAGTCAGGAGTCTCCAACCTTGGCAACTTGTGGACTCCAACTCCCAGAATTCTTCAGCCAGCTTTGCTGGCTGAGGAATTCTGGGAGTTGGAGTGGACAAGCCTTAAAGTTGCCAAGGTTGGAGACCCCTGTTCTAAGTAGTACTAACCCTGCTTAGAGTCAGTACTAAACCCTGATATGCAGGTCTGAACCTGTATAAATATAAACTGCTAGACATCCCATGACTCTTTGAGTCATTCTTTCAAGATATTTCCTTACCAGTCTCCTCGGTGTCCTTCAACAGTGGCACAGTTTCTTAAAAATTCAGAGAGATATTCAGAGATGCCTCTGCCTTGACTGCAGCCCCATCTTGAACTCAGACAAACATCAACAGCTGACCACAGGAAATTGTTTTATGACATTTTGTATTATGTCATGAAATACTTTATGATACTTATGTCATGAAATTTGCCAAATTTCAATACTGTGAGACTTATGGTCCCAGTTATGATTTTGGAGAGTTATGATTTTGGACACAATCTGTAAATTAGCCCATTAAGGTTCAAAAATTGTTGCCCTAAGGTTATGGAAAGGAGAGTTTTAGCAATATATTGATTACATACATTACATCAGGGGCGGGTTTCAAAATCTGTCACTACCGGTTCGCTTGTGGGCACGTGTGTGCTCGCTCATGCGTGCACGTGACGCTTCTGCACATGCGTAGAAGTGTCCAGGCGGGTGGGCGGAGCCTCCCGCTGCTACCAGTTCACCCGATTCAGGGCGAACCATTAGCAACCCACCACTGCATTATGTATAAAGCTGTCTAAAAATAGAACAGCAAGAATAGAGTCCGAGATGTTCAGAACTTAATGTTTTCCTTCATGCTGTAAAAGGTTTCACTCCCAATACATGGACGTAAAAGGTTTCACTCCCAATACATGCAACTGATAGATGCACCACAGGGCCGTGGTGGCTCAGGCTGTAAGATAGCCTGTTATTAAAACACAGCTGCCTGCAATTACTGAGGTTCTAGTCCCACCAGGCCCAAGGTTGACTCAGCCTTCCATCCTTTATAAGGTAGGTAAAATGAGGACCCAGATTGTTGGGAGGGCAATAAGTTGACTTTGTAAATATACAAATAGAATGAGACTATTGCCTTACACACTGTAAGCCGCCCTGAGTCTTCGGAGAAGGGCGGGATATAAATGTAAATAAAAATAAAAATAAAATAAATAAAATATCAGTATATCTATAGATGGTATATCTGACACTGAAGTAGCATAATAGCCCTAAAACACAACCCAGCACAGTGATATCCAAGTTCCTGGTTGAATATCTGAGTACCACTGTTGTTATCTGAGTACCAGAGAGGGTCTCTGTGGCTCAGACTGGTAAGACAGTCTGTTATTAACAGCAGCTGCTTGCAATTACTGCAGGTTCAAGCCCCACCAGGCCCAAGGTTGACTCAGCCTTCCATCCTTTATAAGGTAGGTAAAATGAGGACCCAGATTGTTGGGGGCAATAAGTTGACTTTGTATATAATATACAAATGGATGAAGACTATTGCTTGACATAGTGTAAGCCACCCTGAGTCTTCGGAGAAGGGCGGGATATAAATGCAAATTAAATTAAATGCAAATATAAATGCAAATTAAAACATGAAAGAGACAAAGTTTTATCTTAAGGATATGAAAAGGTAATTACAAAGAATTGTTTAACTGTTGATGTGTTGTATAAACAATAGCAGAGAATATAGAGCAATGTTTCTCTACCTTGGCAACTTTTAAGACATATGGACTTCAACTCCCAGAATTCCTTAGCTAGTATATTGACTAGAGAATTCTGGGAGTTGAAGTCCATGTATCTTAAAGTTGCCAAGGTTGAGAAACGCTAATATAGACACTGGATACAAGGAAGGATACTTAACCTTCAAACACAAAAGGAATGTGGCGGAGGGGGAGGGGACTGAGCCTGGTTTCCCACCATTTCAATCTTGTCCATTCTGCATGGACAGATGCACTCAGTTAATGGGACATTGAATAATGCCAATTACTTTGGACTATCTGTCATGTCTGCCCTGGGTCCTTTCCTGGAGGAGGAAGTGTCAGGAGATTATAATGAGGCTCTGGAGGTGCCTGCTGTGACTCAGAGCATAGGCCAGGGAGTGGACGCTGAAGCAGAACCCGTTTCTGTGACATTTTTCAGGCTACGCAGCTACCATCTATTATTCATAGCTACTGAGCATCAATGATGCCAAGAGAAGAAACAGAAGAATGAGCTGCAGGGGAGTGTCAGATTGCAGGGTCAGATTCCTTGGGAAAGCCAGCTTCCTTACGAGCCAGAATAATGATAGGGATCAGCTGGGCCATTGGATTTATGGGCAGGATCAGAGGCAGATAGCTATTGGAAGCAATGTTCTTTCAGCTCATCTGACAACCTTATTTTGAAGCCTGAGATTATGGACTGTTTACCTGCACAGTTCAAGCCCCACTTGAACCACAAGCTTTCATGTAGCGTGACACTTTTTCAGTCGAGTACGTAATTGGTTTTGGAGTCTATGGATAGATTTCAATGGTCTAGTTTAGGGGGTCTCCAACCATGGCAACTTGAAGACTTGTGGACTTCAACTCCCAGAATTCTGGGAATTGAAGTCCACAAGTCTTCAAGTTGCCAAGTGTCGTGTCCCACTCCTCCGCTGACGGCCGGGTCAGGGAAATCCGAATCAGGCTTGCCTCTGCAGCTCTGCCCAAAGTCCTAGCAAAGTCCTCAGAGCAGGCAGGGGACCAGAAAGTGACTTCAGCAAGATAAGTTCGACTTTGCCTGACTCAGAGACTGCCAGAAAGCAGATCCTTCATATAGGCCATGGGGTGTGGCTCCATGACTCAGCACTCATTAAGGCCTGCCCCTCCCTTCCCTCTGTTGCCTCCGCCTATCCAGTCTTCTGATGTGAGGGTCACTCCAATCAGCAGCTGTTGGAAATAAACCTTCCTCAGGCTCACATGCTATGGAGGAGGGGGAGGGATCTAGCTGCTCCATTTGCCTGGGCATGGAGCCAGGGCTGGGGCTGGGGGGTGCTCCCTCCTCTGCAGCTTGTCTGGGCATGGAGCCAGGGCTGGGGCCGGGGGGTGCTCCCTCCTCTGCAGCTTGTCTGGGCATGGAGCCAGGGCTGGGACCGGGAGGTGCCCCCTCCTCTTCAGCTTGTCTGGGCATGGAGCCAGGACTGGGGCTGGGAGGCATACATTCCTCCGTGTTCGAGAGCAGATAGGAAGGCCCCGGCTACTGTGAGAGCAGGCAAGACACAACACCAAGGTTGGAGACCCCTGGTCTAGTTCAGGGGTGTTAAATTCGCGGCCTGCGGGCTGGATGCGTTCACATGCTGGCCACGCCCACGCCCGGTTTAGCGAAGGGGGAAAAAGTCGCCATACATCACGTGACATCATGATGACACGAGTTTGACACCCCTGGTCTAGTTGTAGCTTCTTGATAGGAGTGGTTCAGTGGCTTTTATCCTTGACTAGTTGATTCTCCTCTGTCCCTTACCTCTGACAGGCAGAATACTTTCAAATTAGATAGTGTAGAAGTGCATTTGTTTCTCCTAGAGGCATTAAAGATTAAAAGTAAGAGTATTCAAAGTACTTTGCAATTTGGTATTCCATTTGTATTAGCTACAATGTATTTGACTTTGAGTTTTATAATCTGTTGTGGGTTTTTTTTTTTTCCTGGGCCTGGATGAGTTCTCACTCTTTGATTTAATACAGATTTAGGAGTCGAGACTGTGTATCAAATGAAGGACTACCTTACATGGGCTAAAATATATAGACCTAAGTAGAGAAATGCAGAGAATTCTAAACATTTCATGTCGCCAGTTGTTGTCCATGTTTTAAGTACAGATACATAATTTTACAGATACGGTGGTCTTACTCATGGCTCCTCAGGAGTTATACTTTCTCAAATGTTCTAGTCGTAAGGGAGGAGTTACTATTTGTCATAGTAACAAATGACCTAGTAATGAAGATAGCTTTTTCTAATGCACCACCCATACAACTATAAAGGAACTGCACAGTGGTGGGATTCAGCCAGTTTGCACCACTTCAGGAGAACCGGTTGTTAACTTTCTAAGCAGTTTGGTGAACTGGTTGTTGGAAGAAATCATTAGGGCAGAGAACCGGTTGTTAAATTATTTGAATCCCACCACTGGAGTTGCACATTGAACAGGTAAGCTTCTTTCCACATAATTTTTTTTTTTTTAAAATATATATGAAAACAGCTAAACAGAGGTAAGGTGGGGATGGAAAGTTATGCAAATGTTACGTGTATCCATTTAAAAGATTGAGAAATGCAGACATGTTCTCAAGGATGTCCAGGAGAAGTGATTGTATGATCAAAGCCTTCACTCCTTTACATGCATTTGATGAAATGCATGTTAAGAGGACATCAATCAGTTATGCTCTCATCTTGACTTTTTTATCCCTCTCCATGGACATTCCTGTCTGATATATTACCACTTGTCTCTTTGGAAACAAGCTTCTACAAATCCCTGAATTTATTTTCTGATGTTGGTTCAGGAGAACTTGGCCAGTGGCTGTAATGTGTTGGCTCTTTTTTCCATCCGTTGTAAAACTAGTAGTGTATGACACATGGAGGGAAAAATGCTTGGCTTATTCATACCAGAAGGCGTTTTTTTAAAGTGATGGAATAGCTCTTGTTGTACAGAAGAACTGAACCTCTATAAATTGTTGTTCCCCAGGATTCAAAGCCTTGGACTCCCATCCTTTGTTTTAAATGCTAAATTCTGCTTTAAAAAAAAAAACAATTACGATCTGATGCATTTTGGAATAATGGCATGGAATTTTTTTTTTTTTAGAAGTCAGCACTGAACATTAATTTATGACTATTTTTCAAACTCCACTGAAGTAAGAATGTAATAGCTTTTGCTTGATTTACTTTCTATAACCTGCCACTCACAACTAGGGGCCCGCCGAGACTGCAGACAGACAATATTCCAGTCACAAGACTGAATTCCTTGGGATGGTGAAAAAAATTATTCAGGGAGAAGAGAATTCTCCCCCCTCCCTTTTATACTGAAAAAGGATCAGTAAAACATCTGTTTTTTTTAAAAAAACCACACAGGCAAAGGAAATCTGTCTTAATCAAAGAAAGCAAAAAAACAGTGTGTATACTTCAGTAGAGGTAAAGGGACGCGGTGGCTCAGTGGCTAAGACGCTGAGCTTGTCGATTGAAAGGTCGGCAGTTCAGCAGTTCAAATCCCTAGTGCCGCGTAACGGGATGAGCTCCCGTTACTTGTCCCAGCTTCTGCCAACCTAGCAGTTCGAAAGCACGTAAACAATGCAAGTAGAAAAATAGGGACCAACTTGGTGGGAAGGTAACAGCGTTCCGTGCGCCTTTGGCGTTGAGTCATGCCGGCCACATGACCACGGAGACGTCTTCGGAGTGCGCTGGCTCTTCGGCTTTGAAACGGAGATTAGCACCACCCCCTAGAGTCGGGAACGACTAGCACATATGTGCGAGGGGAACGTTTTACCTTTACCTTATCTTAACAATTGCCGTGCTTCACTTAACAATTGTGACAAGAAAGGTCACAAAATGGGGCACAACTCACTGAACAACTATCTCGCTTAGCAACAGAAATGTGCACGGAACGCTGTTACCTTCCCACCAAAGGTGGTCCCTATTTTTCTACTTGCATTTTTTTATGTGCTTTCGAACTGCTAGGTTGGCAGAAGCTGGGACAAGTAACGGGAGCTCACCCTGTTACGCAGCACTAGGGATTCGAACCACTGAACTGCCGACCTTTCGATTGACAAGCTCAGCTTCTTAGCCACCGAGCCACCGCGTCCCCGATGTTGTTAAGCAAATCTGGCTTCCCCATTGACTTTGTCAGAAGGTAGCAAAAGGTGATCAGTTGATCCCAGGACACTGCAACCCTTATAAATATGAATCGGTTGCCAAGTATCTGAGTTTTGATCACATGACCTTGAGGACGCTACAATGGTGATGTGAAAAATAATCATAAGTCGCTTTTTTCAGTACTGTTGTAACTTCGAATGATCACTAAACTGTTGTAAGTTGAGGACTACCTGCTTTGGGAAAGATTCCTTGGAGATTTAACGAACACTGTTGTAAGCAATTTAAAATGCTAGCAAAGTAACATAAGAGGCCTAGAGGTCTTCTTACAATGTTTAAATGACCTTCTCCCTTTGCGTAGCCTTCTCTGTGGCTGCCTCACCCCTTTGAAACAACCTTCCCCCTAAGATCAGGAGATCCCTAAGGTAAAGGTAAAGGTTCCCCAGCACATGTGTGGTAGTCATTTCCAGCTCTAGGGGGCAGTGCTCATCTTCATTTCTAAACTGAAGAGCCAGCGCTGTCCAAAGAGGTCTCCGTGTTCATGTGGCCGGCATGACTAAATGCCAAAGGCGCGCAGAACGCTGTTACCTTCCCACCAAAAGTGGTCCCTATTTTTCTACTTGCATTTCTTATGTGCTTTCGAATTACTAGGTTTACTCCATTACGCGGTGCTAGGGATTTGAACCGCTGAACTACCGACCTTCTGATCGAGAAGCTCAGCGTGTTAGCCACTGAGCCACCATGTCCCTTCACCTGGACTAAGATGAGAGTAAAAGCCAGTATTATGTACTATGTACTGGCTTTTAGAGTTGACATGGTGATGCCATGGGGGGAGGGGTGCGCGTGCGAGGTTTTCTTTTGCACCATGTGGGCCTGCTGTCTTATCTTTATGTTTTTAATTAGCAGTTGTTCTGAGTCACCCAGGATTATTGTGCATTGATTAATAGTCCCAGAGATCTCATAAATAAATATATAAATACATTTTATATTAAATGAATTAAACGAATGGTTGTAAGTCAAACACTAAGTATAGTAGGAGAGTATTATGTTTCTTCTTGTGGAAGACAAATTTTGCCTCCTGATATGTAATAAGATTGATATTTTCAAATTCATACACCTTACTAATCCTTACAGAGAATAAAAACACAATTCATCTTTGTTGTTAAAATGTATTTAAACTTGACCTATTTCATGAAGAGTGGGGAGAGCTGTCTACTTTGTGCTCTCTCTACTCTTCATGAAGCACTATTTAAAGAGTACATTATAATTGGGTCCTATATTGTATTTCCATAGCTTTTTTTGTTTTTGTTTTTTTGTTTACATTTATATCCCGCCCTTCTCCGAAGACTCAGGGCGGCTTACACTATGTTAGCAATAGTCTTCATTCTATTTGTATATTTATATACAAAGTCAACTTATTGCCCCCAACAATCTGGGTCCTCATTTTACCTACCTTATAAAGGATGGAAGGCTGAGTCAACCTTGGGCCTGGTGGGACTAGAACCTGCAGTAATTGCAGGCTGCTGCTGTTAATAACAGACTGCGTTAGCAGCCTGAGCCACAGAGGCCCTTTTATGCACATGAGATCACAAATCACATTTTTGCAACCTTACACTAATTGTTTTTATTTCATGGTGCACACCATGAAAATGAAGGAATCAGCTAAAGATCAAATTTTTCTACTATTTTTATACCTTTTTCAATTCTAATGCCTTTTATTTTTTTTCTATTCCTAATGCCTTTTTCAGATGAATGATTATGAGTCAACTCTTCTTATCTCTCAAGTGACATAGCATCCCTCTGATATGTTCCAAGAATTTCCTTTGTTTCTTTAGTCAAAATTCAGTTGTATGGAAATAGAAAGAAAGAAGAAAGAAAGAAAGAGAGAGACAGAGAGAGGGAGAGACAGAGAGAGACAGAGAGAGAGAGAGACAGAGAGAGACAGAGAGAGAGAGAGAGAGAGAGAGAGAGAGAGAGAGAAAGAAAGAAAGAAAGAAAGAAAGAAAGAAAGAAAGAAAGAAAGAAAGAAAGAAAGAGCAAAAATCTCATAATAGTGCAAGTCATAAACTATTTCTGTCTTGGATTTTTCCTTTTTCTTTTTCTTTGCAACTTTAACCTCTGAACAGAACTGATTTCCTGGAGTGAATTAGAATTTCATGCTATGAAAATCTGCATATGCTCAATTAATTATTTCTGCCGAATTCTGTGAAATCTTTTAAAATATTACAATAGTTTCCAGAAGCAGTTTAACTTAGGTGATGGAATTTATCTCTTCATATTTGTCTAAAGGGTCTGATAGTATTAAAGTCCTAAAATAACATGACCCTCTGTATATATATTTTTAAGTGGTAGGCAATGATCTAATAATCCTTAACCCAGAGCTAACTTGCAAGATACACATTTTAAGCAGAGCTATTTAATCTTATCTCTAACATAGGTGAAAATTTCTCAACAATTGATGTCAAAGTTAATAGGGCTTTTTTCCCCTGTTCCTCCAGAAATATTTCAGTAGCAGTAATATTTCCATTCAATTTATGGCACTCAGAACAGAATGTGTATAACAAGACATACAGAGTTTAAAAGAAGGTTACACTTATTCAGTGTTACTTGCCTTTATTGATACACAGATGACACAACAGTGATTGGTCTCATTCGAGACAATGACGAATCCGCATATAGACGAGAGGTCGAACGACTAGCCTTGTGGTGCAACCAAAACAATCTGGAACTGAACACACTCAAAACCGTAGAAATGGTGGTAGATTTTAGGAAAAACCCTTCCATACTTCCACCTCTCACAATACTTGACAACACAGTATCAACAGTAGAAACCTTCAAATTTCTGGGTTCTATCATATCGCAAGATCTCAAATGGACAGCTAACATCAAAAACATCATTAAAAAAGGACAACAAAGAATGTTCTTTCTGCGCCAACTCAGTAAGCTCAAACTGCCCAAGGAGCTGCTGATCCAGTTCTACAGAGGAATTATTGAGTCTGTCATTTGCACCTCTATAACTGTCTGGTTCGGTTCTGCAACCCAACAAGAAAAACACAGACTTCAGAGGATAATTAGAACTGCAGAAAAAATAATTGCTACCAACTTGCCTTCCATTGAGGACCTGTATACTGCACGAATCAAGAAGAGAGCCGTGAAAATATTTGCAGATCCCTCGCATCCTGGACATAAACTGTTTCAACTCCTACCCTCAAAACGACGCTATAGAGCACTGCACACCAGAACAACTAGACACAAGAACAGTTTTTTCCCGAAGGCCATCACTCTGCTAAACAAATAATTCCCTCAACACTGTCAGACTATTTACTGAATCTGCACTACTATTAATCGTTTCATAGTTCCCATCACCAATCTCTTTCCACTTATGACTGTATGACTATAACTTGTTGCTGGCAATCCTTATGATTTATATTGATATATTGATCATCAATTGTGTTGTAAATGATGAACGTATCTTTGATGAACGTATCTTTTCTTTTATGTACACTGAGAGCATATGCACCAAGACAAATTCCTTGTGTGTCCAATCACACTTGGCCAATAAAATTCTATTCTATTCTATTCTATTCTATTCTACTTGTCAGTACAAACAAATATATTTATGGAATTTGGTTATCAAAATGTCTAAACAAAGGTTACCTCTTTTAACCCCTTTTTATGGGGTTAATATTAATATAATGATTAAAACACAGTGTTGTACATGTCAAATTATTTTAAAAGTGCAATTTGCTGGAATAAAATTTTATTAATAAATAAGCAACGTGGTTTTAACCCCTCAAATAAAATTTAAATTAATTTTTAAAGATATGTATGTATGTATGTGTATGTGTTTACACACACATTTCAGCCCCTGAAACAGCTAATGTTTCATTGAGTTGTTTCAAATTGTTTTTCTTTAATGTATTATATAAAGAGCCAACAGGTACTAATTTGCAATTTTTAAACAAATGTTTGCTCATTTTTATGGTTAATAAATTTAGCAGATGAATTCTTCTGAAACTATAAAATCGAGGCATTATTTATATATAGGAGTTTCTTTTTACTCTCATACATATAAATCTAATTAATTAAATTCCATAGAACATTCTTTCACCAAAGTTCTACAGGTACTAAAGATTTTTTTTTAAAGGAGCCTGGTACTAATAACAAATTTTATTAAAAGACATAAGCACTCATGAGCTTTTTAAATAAAATTAATAAAACCAGACTCTTCCTCATTTTTAGTACTGTAATCTAACATGGGTCTTCTCCAATGATGTCCACAGATGTTCAAAACGTATTTTTTTTAAAAAAATACAATGTTATCAAGAGTTTATATTTAGCCTATATTTAAAACTTAACAATGAATTTGCTGGTTATTATGCTATTTAAAACTACCCTCTGTATACCTGTCTGTGTGTGTCTTTTGTTAATAATTGTGCTTCTATATTTTATAGTGAATTCCTTTCTCAGACTCCTAAGGGTGATAAATCCTAAATCTTATATATACAGCGGGGGAGGGGGGAACTTTTCTGATTGGGACAGTTCTTTAATTGTTTGTTGTAAGATATTTAATGTTCACTTGCAACATGCATTCAAAATATGCCATCAGCCCATTTATTACATACACTTATTACTCTATACTCCGTTCATTCTATCAACTTTTAAGCAAAGTATTATCATAATTGGTGACAAATGAAATGTGCTGTATGGTTGCTTTAAACAGTGATGCTGCACTTTGCCCCAAAGTCAGTATATAAATATTGCAATAAATAAATAAATTCTAAGAGCGATACAGACCCATTAAAATGTTTACAGCCTCAGCAAACTTGCAATCTAAGTAACATTACTTATGCAATAAAGATGAAAAGAAATTTGCTATACATCATAAATATAGGAAAGCTACAAACTGAAAGCACAAACTTGCATACACTTGCGTATACTTAAAGGTAAACAGGAAAGTATTAGGTACCTTCCATATATATTTATCTGCAAGCACAGTTTCTAGCCACAAAATAAAGTTAATAAATCATGCGCTTAAGTATGCTGTGAAACTAGTGTTTTAAAACAATGTAATTGCCAACAGTAATTTAATTCTTCAAACTCTTGAGCTCATTTTGAAAAAATACTTTAAAAACTTGCAGGCTCTTAGGGAAGAATTCAAACTGTGAAAATTAAGCTTTGATTTACATCTTAGATTAATAATCTGAAAGAACTCTGGGCCAATTCTGCCTTTCTAGCAACACGTAGTGTTTCACATCCACAATGATTATTCCACGCACGTTGCCAACGTGGGCTCTCCATGAATTATTATAGGGATTTAGTTTCTACTCAGAGGAGGGCATCAGACTGCTGTTTAATCTGGTTATTTCCACTTTGCAACATGTCAAACTGTACTTCGTTCAGATAGGATTTTATGCAGCCACATGGGGTGGACAATATTTGTTTACGGCTAAATTATAGCTATAGAACCCTGTGTCGTAGCCGCGGAGGACTTGGTAGAATCAAATATGGACCAGTTTTGAAACTAGTGTTCATAAAACTCCTTACTTCTGGCATTTTTTTTTCCTCTTGGTTTTCAAACTGGGAGCAATATAATTTGTGGAGACAATTGCAATGCAATTGGGAGGGCACTTTAGCTCCCCATTGCCATATATGCAATGAGATAGTTATATGTTAGTGCAGGGGGCCTCAAAGTCAAAGCCCGCGGACCGGATCTGGCCTGTGGGGTGCTTAGATCTGGCCCATGGGGCCGCCCTGGAAACAGCAAAGGACCGGCCCGTGGTGCCTCTGTTAGTGAAAAAGGAGCTTGGGAGGCTGCGTGCGGCCCTCCCAAGCTCCGTTTTCACTGGCAGAGGATTGCAGGAGGCCATCACAACCTAAAATGGAGCTCGGGAGCCCATTTTCACTGGCAGAGTGCTTGGGCCACCACAAGCACCAATACGAGTGACGTGGAGCTGGCCACGCCCACCGCAGGCCCCCAAGGTCAAACACAACCCTGATGTGGCCCTCAATGAAATCAAGTTTATTTATTTATTTTATTTATTTATTGTTTATATTTATATACCGCCCTATCTCCCAAAGGACTCAGGGCGGTTTACAGGCATTTAAAAAACAAAAAATACAATAAATACAATTCTAAAAACAATTAAAAAACTTATTCAAGAGCCTTAATTAAAAATATAAAAATTAAAACCCAAGATAAAACCCACAAACTAATTTGACACCCCAATGTTAGGGAATAGTTTTCACTTTTGACTTATAGCCTTTTCATTATTTTACACACACACACACACACACACAAACCAGGGCAGGCCTGTTTTCACTATCTCCAATTTGGGTAGCACCAGTGGTGGATTGCCCCCGGTTTGGACGGGTTCTATAGAAGCAATAGTAAAACCGGCAGGAGGCTCCGCCCACTGACCCAAGCGTCATCAAAACTCTTCTGTGCATGTGCAGAAGAGCACGCACGCGGGCAAGATGCAAACTAGTAGTAAAGGTAAATAGAACCCACCCGAGTAGCACTGAGTACGTACTAAATCTAACCTACATTTTTACTCCTCAAAAAACTTTATTAAGCCATTATAGGAGATTAAAATAGTATCTGAATTTCAGAACCCTCTGCCACTTCAGATCAATCACCTAAAAAGACATTGCCAGATGCATAAAATATGAAAGTTGTACTAAACTATTATTTAAAAGTAAATATCAATTATTACATAAATGCTTACAGTGAAACAGATGCAAACTAAAACTCACACTATCCCAGACCTGAACGTGGGGTTTTTAAAACTGAGAACCTTAAATTACATTTTTATTTTATTTAAAAAGACAAGAAAATAAGTCTTCGGGCAAACTTCTATAGGAAGATAGCTCCCTAGCAGAAGATAATGGAGAAATTTCCTGGAATGCTACTGTAAGAACTAGAATAAATGATAAGCAGAGCTTCAGGATATAAACAGTATTAAAGACAGTATTAAATAGATTATCTCATATATTACAGACCAGGAGGATTCATTAATTTTTACTGCTTTTATGAGGAGAAAAGCTGGTGCTATATTAAAAGCATTCAAATATATAGATTTGCTATTCGATGAATTTTCACATTAGAACTTCTGCTTGTAACATGCCTACCTTAAAGTAATATCTGTGGAGGTTCTTGGTCATCCAAAGCCATCCCAAGATCTTTGATTTTCCTTGAAGCCCTCCCTCAACAGATACCAATTATCTCCTATTTACAATACATCCCTTTCAGTAGTCCCAAGACAATTCCACGTCAGTTTGTCCTTTGTTCAGGTGACTCTGAGGATAGAGACTAACCCCCCAAGTGGTTTCACTGACCTTCAGAGTATTAACGACTGACTGACTGCGAAGAGTATAAATCCTATTTCCCACCCTTTAGAACTGGATAAAAAATGAACTGTCTTCAAGAAAAATCAAGACTGTCTAGTTGCCATTTTAAAGCACCTTCGAGACTACTTTTTACAATCCAACATCAAAATGAAATCATTATGAATCTTAGGGGGAAAAGCAACAGGAAACCGAAATTTTCAGCAGAAAAGAGCATGGAGCAGGGGTGTCAAACTCACATCGTCCTGGATCTATCGGGACTTTTTTCCCCCTTCGCCAGAGGTGGGTTTCAGCAGGTTCTGACCAGTTCTGGAGAACCGGTAGCGGAAATTTTGAGTAGTTCAGAGAACCGGTAGAAAAAATTCTGACTGGCCCCACCCCCATCTTTTCTCTGCCTCCCGAATCCCAGCTGACTGGGAGGAAATGGGGATTTTGCAGTATCCTTCCCCTGGAGTGGGGAGGGAATGGGGATTTTACAGTATCCTTCCCTCAGGAGTAGGTAGGAATGGGGATTTTGCAATATCCTTCCCCCAGGAATGGGGTGGGAATGGAGATTCTGTAATATCCTTCCCCTGCCATGCCCACCAAGCCATACCATGCCCACCAAGCTACACCCACAGAACCGATAATAAAAATATTTTGAAACCCACTACTGCCTTTCACTAAATTGGGCATGGGCGTGGCCAGCACGTGACACATCCGGCCCATGGGCCAGGAGTCTGACAGCCCTGGCATGGAGGAAAAGATTAAGAAACCTGAAGTTTGACTGCTTTGAGAAAAATCATATTTAAGATTAATTCGTTTTACCAGGTTCAGACAACTGCCAGGCTGCAGTGATAAAAGATGGTAATGAAAACTTCTGAATCTGTAAACTCTCTAGATTTCACTGAGACCCAGACCAGATTGCAAACAGAAGCAGAGGCCTGGGGAAGGCTAGGTTCACTCCGATAATAATAAACCTTGATTTATTCATACTTCACCAAGCTGTAGGCTCCATTAGTATCTCAAAAGAGAACCGTATGGAAATGTATCATTTTTTTAAAAAAAGTCTCACATACATTAGGAAATCTTCAGACAAAGCAATCAAAGTTATATTGTTAGGACTCATACATATTCATTCGGCTACAAGTTATTTCACAAGAGGGACAGGCAAGTTGGTGTCCAGCAAATGTTTTTAGATTTCAGTTCTCATCACTGCAGCATCCACAATGTCAAGGGATTGTAGGCCTTATATCACTTCAATGGTGGATTGCCAGGGCTTTAAAAATGCATCAGGACAGGGACCTCCATTGAGAAGGAGAGAAATGCAAAGATGGAAAAAAATATACTGTCAGAGAAGCATCTTTGATTTAAAGAATAAGCCACAAAATTCCCCCAAGAAATTTTGAAAACAAGTGGCAATTGTGGGTTTTTTAAAATAAACTCTTAAATATTTTAGTAATATTTGTATACATACGTGTGTGTGTGTGTGTGTGTGTGTGTGTGTGTGTGTGTGTGTGTAATTACTCTGGCCACCTAATGAGAAGGAAGGACTCCCTGGAGAAGAGCCTAATGATGAGAACGATTGAGGGCAAAAGAAGGGAGGGAATGACAGAGAATGAGGTGGCTGGATGGAGTCACTGAATAGAATAGAATAGAATAGAATAGAATAGAATAGAATAGAATAGAATAGAATAGAATAGAATAGAATAGAATAGAATTGTGATTGGCCAAGTGTGATTGGACACACAAGGAATTTGTCTAAATGCATACGCTCTCTGAAGCAGTAGGAGTAAGCTTAAATGGACTCCAGAGGATGGTAGAGGACAGGAAGGCCTGGATGAACATTGTCCATGGGGTCACGATGAGTCGGACACGACTTCAAAACTAACAACAACAACTATACACTCTCTCTCTCTCTCTCTCTCTCTCTCTCTCTCTCTCACACACACACACACACACACACACACACACACTCACACACTGAATTTTTTGGTAATCTTTTTACTTTCTCGTCTTTCTCATAATATTCCCTAAGCAAGTTTCACTTACTTTTGTAAAAAACAAAAAAATACATATTTACAGGCTCCCAGATGATACTTTTCAAATCTTTTTCAGAAACTAACTATTATTCATGCAGGTTGGACCCTTCAAGGGAGCGCTAGAGCAAATAGCAAGAATTACTTTATTGTGTTTTTTTTTTGTCTTAAAAAGTTTTATTTTGACATTCTTATCCAATAACATATCCAATAACATATTTAATGTACCCTCATATGCAATTAATCGGGTTTGCCCGGTCACCACCCCCTTCCTTTTCCTTTTACTCTCCTTCTTTACCTTCTTCTACTTTCCATAACCATCCTCCCCCTCTCTTATCTACATCCTCTCCTCTTTCCTCCCTACTCCTTTCTTCTCCCTCTTCCCCTCTTCCTTCCTTCCTTTCCTCCTCCTCCTCTTCTCTTTCCTCCTTCTCTCTTCTACTCCTTCTTTCCTTCATTCTAAAGTAGTAACCAGGCAGGTCCGATCTTACATTAATTATACATCTTCAATCATCTTTGTACATTAACTATCAATCCATTTTCTACCCCTCCCTCCCTTCCCTTCCTCCCCCACCCCCAGGACTTCCGAGAACCGAGTACAGGGTATAAAACTAACAACAAAATTAAAATCTAGCACAAATCATAATCCATAGTCATTCCTTAAAACCTCCACTCCTTCCAAAGACAAAGAAGATACTTTTCTTCCACTCCATTATATATCAGACCATTCCACTCCTAGAATTCTCAAAGTTTCCGATTGAGTTAGTGTTTATTCTTGAATAAAGTACGTAGTTTTAATATCCAACCTTCATCAATCAATATCAAAACAACGTTCCATCTTCCAATATTCACCAAGGTTTCTTCTAAAATGTCTTTCTTCCTTAGCAGTCTCTCAAAAATAGTTCATATTTCCAACTTAGTTTCTTTAATTTTTCTGTCCAACCTTCAGGGGTAAGCAATAGTCCATCTTTTCACATCTTTAACATTTATATATACAACAAATAATATTACAAATATCCAAAGTGTCAATTGTAATAATTAAAATCTTCACTTTACCTTACTTATGTCAAATAACATTGTTAAAATTACACCTATAACATCCAAAATATATCTATTATAACAATTACATTCTAATTAACATTACATCCATCTCTTAAATATAATATTTAATCCAAGTTCCTAAATTTTACTATCTATCCTCCAAAATTAAACAATATTCCATCTTCCTATTCCTTTATACCTTTAATATATCATATAGTACCCCTAAAATTACACATTTATATCCACAATAAATCATTTACAAAAATTAACCATAATCATATATAATAAAATTAAACATTCTCCTCCTTCTTCTATCTTACACATTTTCACCATCTATTCACCATTCAACTTAACATCTGTTAACAAAGAATTCCCAATCTTTAATACATTAGTATAAAAATCTCGTGCTTTACAAATTGTATTGAGAAAATACTTTCTTCCTTTATAATTCAGTGTTAAACCTGCTGGAACCTCCCATCTAAAATATATCTGATGTTTCTTAAGCTCATCCACCAGAAAGGCAAATTCTTTTCTCTTTCTTAACATTTTAGGAGGAATTTCCTTCATCATTATTATATCTTGTCCTAATATTTGAAATTTATTTTTATAAAATGCTCGCAAAATTCCATACCTAATCCTCTTATTTGTAAAATAAATAACCACATCTCTCGGTAAACACTTCTGCCTTGCCCACCAGGAATTAACACGATAAATTTTTTCAATATTAACTTCAAAATCTTCTGGTTCCATTCCCTCTATCTGGGCAAAGGCCTGAATAAAAATCTCTTTCAAATTTTCCTCTTTAGATTCTCTTAAACCCCTTACCCTTATAGCATATTCCATTAATTTATATTGTAATATAACCCTTTCTTCCTCTGCCTTATCAGCCTTAACCTGAATATCATCTATTTTATTTTCTAAATTCAAATTAATTTGAACTTCATCTATTTTCCTTTGCAAATCTAAATTAATTTGGTTAAATTCATTCAGTCTTTCTTCTGTCTGTGTACTAGATAACAATAATGGAGTAATTGATTCCTTTAATTTTTTCATCTCCTTACTCTGCTCTTCCACCAAATCTTTAAAATCCAGTATTTCTTTCTCCATTTCATTAAATTTTTGATCTATTTCTGAAAGATGAGCCTCCATAAGCTCCTGTAAAAAATTCCTTAGACTTTCTTTAATATCCTCTCTCAATTTCCGTACCTGAAGTGAAGATATTTCCAATAATTTAGAAGTGGTTAAATCTCTTTGCTTAAAAGCCATTTTTAAACTAAGTAATATCAAGAAAAAAAAAAGGGGGGAGGGAATAAAAAAAAAAAAAAACCCCAATAAATTTTTCTTCTTAAACACTGTAAAAAAAAGATAATAAAAAAGAAATAGATTTTTTTTTTAAAAAAGAATTCCATTTAGAAAAAAAAAAAATCTTGTTATTTTCTTCTTAGAGGTTCCACACCAGCAATTGTAATCAGCATTTCCTTAGCTTTCACTTTCAAAACACAAAACGCCATCTTTCTTCTCCACTCTTCAAATAACTTCTCTGTCAGGGAGTTAAAATCATCTTACAAGCAAATGCCAGCCCTCCTGCTTTCGATTCTTCCGTGTTGACAATTTATCATTAATCCTCTTCAGTCACGGAGATGGACGCTGCGTTTTGCTCTGCTTTTGCAGAGGCGTTCTGGACTCTGGAGCTTTTTTTGAACTATCGAAGGAGCGTTCCCATCAAACCACCAGAAATCATTCTGGGGCTTTTCTTGGGGGCTCAAACTTCAGTTCAAATGCTCATCTCCCCCTCTTTGCCCGAGGGCAGAGATTTACGAGCTGTTGACAGAAGATTAGCACTGTCTAAACAGCTCTCACAGAATCACAAAGAACGGGCGGACTGTAATCGCCGCCATTAACACAGCGGAGCCAAACCGGACTTTAACTTTATTGTTAACTGCAGATAAATGTTATTAACTCACTTTTATGCTTTCCAGGCCCAATAAAATTTAGAAATACATTAGGTAAAGGGGCTCTGACTGCCCCACAGAAGGATGACTCTCTGAAAATTAAAAAAAATCAGATCGCATAGGATAAAAGAAGCTGGCGAAAGAAAAAATGTGCTCAAACACTGAGCAGATCCAACCAAGGAATGCAGAGGAACCCTACCACCTGTTCTGTTTCCCTCCCCCCAATACTCCCAGCAAAGAGTCAGTCAGAGGCCTTCTTTTCTCCTTTTATTTACATAGATACATGTCCTGGCCACGTCTACCCACGGGCCTGCCAAGTTTCTGGAGATAACGAGGAAATTATAAATAAGGCCAGAATTACTCACGAATATATTCTTCCCTCCATTGAGACAGTTAGCCGGCGCCAATTCATTGCTTTGTCCAAGACAAAAAACCAGGAAGTCCCGCCTCCTATTTATAGTCTCTGCAGATGTCACTGCATGACAATTATGACTTGGCTTTCCCCCAACACTCCTTCTGCTGCACACGCCGATCACGCCTGCGCAGCCTTGCATCACTCCAAAACTGTTCTTGGGGCGTTGCCAAATCAGAAGAAGGCTCCAGGGAATCAGGTCTTGCCGGCCCCTCCTCCTCCCTTTGAGTGGGTGCCAGGGAGGGAAAGGGCTCAAGAGAAGCAGGGCTTGCCAGGTCTTCTCCCTCACTTTCTGAATCATCCGAGTCCAGGAGTCCGGGTCCAGGAACCTGGGTCACAACACCACCCCATCCCTACCTTCACCAAATCCAATGCACCTTTAAGGCATTGCCCACCAGTTGCTTGTACAGGTGGCCCTTGTAAAATGCTTGTACAGGTGGCCCTCAATTTACGCCCACAACTGAGCCCCTAATTTCCATTGCTAAGCAAGATAGCTGTTAAGTGAGCTTTGTCCTGTTTTATGACCTTTCTTGCCACAGTTTTTTTTTATTAATTTGAATTTATATCCCACCCTTCTCCGAAGACTCAGGGTGGCTTACATTGTGTAAGGCAATAGTCTCATCCATTTGTATATTAAATACAAAGACAACTTGTATTGCCCCCCCCAACAATCTGGGTCCTCATTTTACCTACCTTATAAAGGATGGAAGGCTGAGTCAACCTTGGGCCTGGTGGGACTCGAGCCTGCAGTAACTGTAATTGCAGGCAGCTGTGTGTTAATAACAGACTGCATTAGCCTGTTGAGCCATTTCCCAGCCCAAGTTGTTAAATGAATCACTGGAGTTACTAAATTAGTAATGCAATTGTTGAGTGAATCTGGCTTCCCCATTGACTTTGCTTGTCAGAAGGTCGAAAAAGGGAATCACGCGACCCCAGGATACCACAACCGTCACAAACACATGCCAGTTGCCAAGTGTCTGAATTTTGATCATGTGACCTTGGGGATGCTGCAATGGTCGTAAATGTGAAAAACGGTCGTGTCACCTTTTTTCAATGTAAATATGGTCAGTTTTCGGTTATAAATATGAACGATCACTAAATTAATGGTTGTAAATTGAGGACTACTTGTAATTTGCACCAATCTAAGGCTTTATGTCTATAGAGATTCTCAGTCACCAAGATCACGGTTCTCCAAAAGGTGCTTTTTCAAAAGGCAAGTGGACTTTGTTTTTCCTTGGAAGACATTTTGCTTCTCATCCAAGAAGCAAGAATGAATGCTGAGGAATGGAGGAATCCTCCCCCTTTTTAGTCCCTTTACTCAAAATTAGTAGACCAGCGAAATGCTGTGGACATAGTATACTTAGATTTCAGTAAGGCATTTGACAAAGTAGATCACAATCTACTTCTTGGTAAACTAGAACAGGGGTCTCCAACCTTGATCCCTTTAAGACTTGTGGACTTCAACTCCCAGAGTCCCTCAGCCAGCAAAGCTGGCTGAGGAACTCTGGGAGTTGAAGTCCACAAGTCTTAAAGGGACCAAGGTTGGAGACCTCTGAACTAGAAAAATGTGGAATAGACAACATCACCACCAGATCAGGGGTGAAATTCAAAATTTTTCCCTACCAGTTCTGTGGGTGTGGTTTGATAGGTGTGGCAGGGGAAAGATACTGCAAAATCTCCATTTCCTCCCCACTCCTGGGGGAAGGATATTGCAAAATCTCCACTCCCACCCTACTCCAGGGGAAGGATACTGCAAAATCTCCATTTCCTCCCCACTCCTGGGGGAAGGATATTGCAAAATCTCCACTCCCACCCTACTCCAGGGGAAGGATACTGCAAAATCTCCATTCCCTCCCCACTCCTGGGGCCAGCCAGAGGTGGTATTTGCCAGTTCTCTGAACTACGCAAAATTTCCGCTACCGTTTCTCCAGAACCTGCTGAATTTCAACCCTGCACCAGATGGATTTGTAGCTGGCTGACAAACCGTACTCAATGAATAGTCCTTAACGGTACTACAACCACACGGAGAGAAATAAGCAGTGGGGTACCACAAGGCTCTGTCTTAGACCCAGTACTCTTCAATGTCTTCATTAATGACTTAGATGAGGAAATAGAAGGGGAACTCATCAAATTTTCAGATGATACTAAAATGGCAGGAATAGCCAACACCCCAGAAGACAAGCTCAGGATCCAAAAAGATCTTGAGAAACTTGAACAATGGGCCTTATCCAACAAAATGAACTTCAATGTGGACAAAAGCAAAGTTTTACATTTACGCAGGAAAAATAAAAGGTATAAGTACAGATTAGGCGAGACCTGGCTCAAAAACAGTAACTGTGAGAGGGACCTTGGCGTCCTAGTGGATGATCACTTGAATATGAGCCAGCAGTGTGTAGCAGCAACCCATAAAGTGAATACAATCCTAGGTTGTATAAACAGAGGCATAGAATCAAGATCATGTGAAGTATTAGTGCCGCTTTACAAAACCCTAGTAAAACCACACCTGGAATACTGCAATCAATTTTGGTCACCATATTACAAAAAAGATGTTGAGACTTCTGGAAAAAGTACAAAGAAGAGATGACCAAAGGCCTGGAGACTAAACTATATAAAGAAGGGCTGCAGGTTTTTGGTTTGGCTAGTCTAAAGAAAATAGGAATTAGGGGTGACATGATAGCAGTATTCCAGAATTTGAGGGACTGCCACAAAGAAGAGGGGGTCAAATTATTCTCCAAAGCACCTGAAGGCAGGACAAGAAACAATGGTTGGAAACTAATCAAGGAGAGAAGCAACCTGGAACTAAGGAGAAAATTTCCTGACAGTGAGGACAATTAACCAGTGGAACAGCTTGCCTTCAGAAATCATGGGTGCTCCATCACTGGAGGCTTTTAAGATGAGACTAGATAGTCACTTGTCTGAAATGGTATAGGTCAGTGATGGCTAACCTTTTTGCCATCGCGTGCCGAAAGTGGGGAGAGTGTGAGGAGGTCGTGCACGCACATGCCCAACCCATAATTCTATGCACCCTGCCCCCCACATGCGACCCCCATGCGCAACCCCTGCTTTTGGCACGCAATGGCACGGTGGGCCCAGTAGGCCCATTTTTCGCCCTCCCCAGACTCTAGAGCAGCGGTTCTCAACCTGTGGGTCGGGACCCCGTTGGGGGTCAAATGATGATTTGCCAGGGGTCGCCTAAGACCATCGGAAATATGAGAAGTATACTTGCGAGTCGAAGAATCGCGCTCCAATGGTTGACTCCACAAGCCAGCTGCAGGCTCTTCAAATCGCTAGCCGAATTCGGCTTCAGGCGCAATGAATTAAAAAAGAGAGAAATCTTTGCTCTGATGTCTCCCTCTCAAGCCAGCTGCAATCACTCCCAATCACTAGCCTAATCTGGCTTCAGGAACGATAAACTTAATAGGGGAGGAGTCTCCACTTTAATGCCTCTGTCCTCAAGGCAATCGCAAGCAGTTCAGATCGCTAGCCAATACGGCTTCAGGCACGATAAATTCAAAACGAAAATAATTTTATGGTTGGGGTCACCACATCGTGGGGAATTGTATTAAAGGGGTCGCCACATCGTGGGGAATTGTATTAAAGGGGTCGCAGCACTATAATGGTTGAGAACCACTGCTCTAGAGGCTTTCTTGGAGCCTGGGGAGGGCGAAAACGGCCTTCCCCATCCCCCCGGAGGCTCTCCGGAGGCCAGAAACGGCCCGTTTGCCAACTATTCTATCCTAGTCCTAGTCCTAGTCCTAGTCCTAGTCCTAGTCCTATTCTATTCTGAACCACATAATGCTGGCCCTATATTTCCTGGTGCATAATACACACAAACACACAGAGCTGCAACACATTAGAAGAGCAAAGCACACAGGCTTTGATTAGACATACACATTTCCACCTATAGAGAAACAACAGATTAATATCTGAAGAAGAAAACCCTATGTCCTTTTTCAGTTAAAAGAATTGGAAAGAATTCAAGCCACGGTCTGCATGCCTACCCAACCTCATTTATATACTAGTTCTGTTTTTAAATTTTACCAGCCAGCCTGAGTACTTGACAGAACAGAAAGATGAAGGATAAATCAAATACTTTAGAGAGATATATGCCATCAGAATTTGATACCGGAAGGGAGAAACCTTACTTCTTTCTCAGCAATCCTCCCACATTTTATGTTTAAATGTTTAAGTTGTTTTAACTTGTTTATTATTATTTTTTCTTAAGTCTATGATCTCCCCTAGAGTTGCGCATGTGAGATAGGCAGCTTTATAAATTGAATAAATAAGAAAACAATGATTGCTGCTGATTCAACTCTAATCCTGATATCCAGCCAAGGGTGAGCAAGACTCTGAATAATAATATTCCATCATGCATTCAGTCCAAGCTGAATGTGAATGCTGTCTATTTGATGGAAATGTGATTGTACATTATTTTATTTTTTTAACGTAATATATTGTAAATTGCACAACTAGAAATATTGATAAAAACATATACAAATTTTTTTTAAAAAAATTCTTCCGCAAAATCCAAATAAGAAGCTTGTGATTTGTATGCTTCTTGGTACATGGTTTGCCTTGGGAAATTACACTTGTCCCAAGACTCATGTATTACAGTATTAAATGTAATTAGGTATTAAGTATTAAATGTAATTAGGAGAGTTTTGTTTTCCCAAAAGCTGTATTTACACTGCAATTGTATGTTGGCTGTGTTTGTCATGGATTCATATTTTTATGCATACATCTATTTTCTATACATCATAAAACAATAATTTTACAGTCATAATGGTAGCAGCACTAAGGAGGTCCTGGCTGACGCTATCCAAAGCTGAGGAGGGCTGAAGAAGAAGCATTAGGGACAGTGAAAGGGGCAAGGAAAAGTCAACAAACAGAAATGGATGAAATGCATAGAAACTCAGGAATGTGGCCGTGGATATGGATGGTAAAAGCAAACAAGTAGATTATATAACTAACTAACTAACAGAATTTTATTACAGTCATAGACCAGAACAAATAAAAACACCCAATAAATATGCAATTAAAAATTCTAGAATAAAATAATAAATAACAGATAAAATGTTAAGTTCGGGAAGTAACGAGGCTGGAGACCAGGGTAGTGACAACAGCTCTTTAATATAGGGTGAACCCAGCAACAGGCTGGGGTAAAAACCTCTCCTTTTATACAGTTCTGTTGGAGGCTTCGACCAATCAGCAACGTGCTGATTTCCCGCTCAAATATTTAAAGGTACAAACATGAATACATAACACTCCTCCCCTCCCAGAAAACACTTTGCCTCTATTTACATTTTATTTACATATCCTTATTCGACGTAGTCACGCAAATAACCTGGGCGTCTCCTAGTTCTTTCAGACCTGCGCGGTTCAGTTCTGGGTGGTGTTTTGAGCTGGTCGGAGGGGCTGTTTTCTCCTCCCAGCTCTTTCTCTGGGCCAACGGGCCCCGGATTATTGGCAGACTCTTTTTCTTGGCCATCCGGCCTTGGATTATTTTTGTCATTTTCCCTGCTGTTTCCCTCGGGAACCTGATGGCGTCGCTGGAACTCTGGGACCTCAGCTAAGTCTTGCGCCTCCCCCGGGTCATTGTCAGCTGTGAATTCAAATGGGTATTGGTCATGATCTGTTTCCTTTGGTTCGGTTTGATCAGTTATTCGTTTCCTTATCTGATCTATGTGGCGCCTCCACACTCTGTTGTCTTGGAGTTCTACCAAATACGATTTTGGGCCGGTTGTCTTTATGATTTGTCCTGCTAGCCAACTAGGGCCGTCCCCATAGTTTCGGGCCCACACCCGGTCGCCTATGCCCATTTCTCTTGTTTTTTCTAGTTCCCCCTTGTAACCCTCTGGTGTGTAATGGGGATTCAAGCGGTCAAGTGGGCACGGAGTTTCCGTCCCATCAACAATTCGGCTGGGCTTCTGCCTGTAGCCGTGCTTGGGGTTCTGTGCTGAACGGCCAGAAAGAAATCTATCTTTGTTTGCCAGTCACCTGGCTTGAGCCTGGACAATGCCTCCTTAGCGCTCCGGACGGAACGCTCTGCAAGGCCATTCGGCGCGGGGTGGAAAGGCGCAGAGAGGGCATGTCGGATGCCTCCTCTGCCAGGTATTCTTCAAACTGGGCTGCCGTGAATTGCGGCCCATTGTCGGACACCAGAGTGTCCGGCAACCCGTGAGTTGCGAATAGGTGGCGCAGGGCTGCGATTACTGCTTCGGCCGTAGTGGATTTCATGAGTATGATCTCCAACCATTTAGAGAATGCATCAACAACCACTAGGAACGTTTGGCCGTGGAAAGGGCCAGCAAAATCAATGTGGATTCTTGACCAGGGCCCTTGGGGCTTTTCCCATTCCCTGACTGGGGCCGTTGGGGGTAGAGGTCTGGACTCTTGGCAAGCCTGGCATTTCCCTACCCTCTCAGCAATCTCTGCGTCCATGAGTGGCCACCACACATAGCTTCTAGCTAACCCCTTCATCCTTACGATCCCTGGGTGACCCTCGTGGAGGAGGTCCAATACCTTTCCCCTTAATTTATCAGGAATTATTACACGATCACCCCATAACAGGCACCCCCCTTGAGCCGAGAGCTCATCGCGTTTTTTAACAAATTCTCTGAACCGTTCGCCCGGCGCAGCGGGCCACCCTCTCTGTATCCAACCGAGTACAGTTCTTAACACAATGTCCCGGTATGATGCCCGAGCCACTTCCTTAGATGTGACTGGGCCAGAGTCCAAAGAGTCAATAAGTAGGACAGGCGTTCCCGGAGTGGGGTCTTCGATTGCCCCTGGTAGTGGGCATCGGCTTAAGCGTCTGCATGCCCCACTTCTTTTCCTGGTCGATGCTGCAGCTTATGCGAATAAGCGGCTAAGAATATAGTCCATCGGGTCAGGCGTGGCGAAAGTGCCACAGGCGTTGGGCGGTCGCCAGCCAGTATCCTAGTAGCGGTCTGTGGTCAGTCACGATTTCAAAATCCGCCCAAAGACATATTCGTGGAATTTTTAACCCCTGACACAATGGCTAGTGCTTCTTTATCTAGCTGGCTGTAGTTTCTCTCTGGGAGGACATCGTTCTAGAGTAAAAGCTATAGGGGCTTCTGTGCCGTTTGGAAGTCGATGGCTGAGTACAGCCCCACCCCATAAGGGAGGCATCGCAAACCAGCACTAGGGGTAATGAGTTGTGATATTGGATGAGCAGGCTATCACTTGAGAGCAGGTTCTTTACTGCTTCAAAAGCCCTATTTTCCGACTTTCCCCAAGACCAAACAGTATTTTTCCTAAGAGCCTATGCAGCGGTTCCATAGCAGTTGCTTTGTTCTTTAAAAGACCGCGTAAAATTCACCAATCCAGGAATGCCTGCAGCTGTGCTTTGTTTTTGGGCGCTGGAGCCTTCCTAATTGCCTTAACCTTGCTCTCAGTAGGGTGAATTCCTTTCTTGTCTATCCGTAGCCCAAGAAATCGACGGATTCGACCCCTATCTGGCATTTGTTTGCCTTGACTTTTAATCCGGCTGTCCGGAAAATGCCCAAAACCTTTCTTAACGCTCCCCAATTCCTCCATGTTTTCCCTGAAATTAGGACATCATCAAGTAGGAACTACCCTGGGAGCCCCTGCAGTAGTCGCTCCATCAGGTTTTGGAACAGCCCTGGTGCCACACTAACCCCAAATTGCAATCGGTGCACTTGAAGGCCCCCTGTGCGTTACAATCGTTTGGGCTTGGCTGTGCGGGCGTCTACGGGCAGTTGTTGGTAGGCTTGGGCCAAGTCTAACTTTGCAAAGACTTGCCCTTGCCCCAAAGAGTGCAATAAGTGTTGCACCACGGAACCGGTAAGCGCTTTTCTGTAAGGCTTTGTTAAGCGTCGCCTTGTAGTCAGCGCAAATTCTAATTGACCCGTCCGCTTTATTGGGGTGACGATTGGCGTCTCCCACTTTGCGTGATCGACTGGCACCAAAATCCCTGATTAATGAGCTTATCTAGCTCCTTATCGATTTTTGGTTTTAGGGCAAAGGACTCTCCTCGCCTTAAGCCTAATGGGGCTACCTGGGGTCTAAGTTGAAGGAAATAGGGGTCCCTTGTACTTGCCCAGGCAGTCCTTGAAGACATCTTGAACTCGTTAAAGAGAATGTCTTTCAGGTTACAGTCACTTCTGTAGATGCCAGTCACTCCCATGCCCAGGGCACGAAACCAGTCTAGTCCCAACAGACTGGGCAGGGTCCTTCGGCGATCGTGATGGGCAGGGTCTTCTTGTGTGGACCGTACTCGACTCGGACGGAGGTGGTCCCTCGAACAGGGATGCGATTCCCTTGGTAGTCGTGGACTCGTAGCCGTTGTGCTTGCAGGTGGCGCTTCGCGACGGACGGCAGCGACTTCGCCAAAGTGTCCCAGGACATGATGGTGATCGCTGACCCCGTGTCTACTTCGAGCCGGCACCGTACTCCCTCTATTTTTGGTTTGGTGAAGATCTTCTTCTCCACTCGGGTCGAGGCGCGGCCTATGACCACAGTTGTTTGGTTGGAATCCGCGCCTTTTTTGTTTGAGCCAATCGCGGGTCGCCTTGCCGATTCCGCGCTCTGATTGGCCGATTTGAATTTTCGGCGGGAAGGTTGGACCGCTCGACAAACTTGAGCTAGGTGCCCTTTCTTCCCACCGCACCGCAGGTCGCGTCCTTAAACTTGCAGCGTTGCCGCTGGTGTTGACCACCGCAGCTTCCGCATTCATCTCTGTCCCCTTTGTCGCGTTTCTCGGTTCGGCAGACCCCTTCCTCATCTTCACCGTCGGATTCGGTCTGAACCTCCTCCTGGTGCACCGGGGTTGCCTTCGCGCTCGCCTTTGGTGGGACAGGCTTCTGCAGTGTCTCCGCCGCTTGGGTGGACATTTCATGTGCTCTGGCTTCGTCCAGAGCGGTGGCCAGCGTTAGGTTGCTCTTTGCTAGCAGCCGTCACCACAAACGGATGTCTTTGACGCCTCGGATGAGTTGCTCGAGGAGCACCTCGTCTAGGTCGCGGTATCCGCAGTCCTTGGACGCTTTTCTTAGGGCGGCCATGTAGTCACCGATGGTTTCGCCCTCCATCTGCCTTCGCTCTCCGAATTCAAACCGCCACACGTATTTGGACGGCGTTGGAGCGAAGTGGTTTTTTAGTAAAGTCTGTAGAGTTGGCCATGACACCGACTGCAACGCCGTTGGCTCTGCCAGGGCTTCCGCGATATCAATGACCTCCGGACCACAGTGGCTTAAGAAATAAGCCCTTTTTCGGTTATCTGGAACTCCTTGCAGTTCGTTGGCTTCTAGAAAGCTTTCGAAACGGGTCATATACGTTCCCCATTTCTCCTTAGCCGGGTCAAACGGTGCGGGCGGAGTGTAACTGGCCATCTCCGCTTTTCTGCCCTGAGTTTGCTGGGTTCGGGTCTATCGTGCTTCAGCTCGGTTCTGGTTCTCCTTAGCCTCGAGATCCCACCTTCGTCGCCAATGTTAAGTTCGGGAAGTAACGAGGCTGGAGACCAGGGTAGTGACAACAGCTCTTTAATATAGGGTGAACCCAGCAACAGGCTGGGGTAAAAACCTCTCCTTTTATACAGTTCTGTTGGAGGCTTCGACCAATCAGCAACGTGCTGATTTCCCGCTCAAATATTTAAAGGTACAAACATGAATACATAACATAAAATATATGATAAAATCCAGTCTGTCAATTATACATGGTCTAACTATCCTAAGAATCACAATCCATAAACTGTGTGGTTAGTTAGAACAAATCAATCCATAATTCTCACTTGAGACACGAACACCTAAGCTAAATTATCCTCCCAACATGCCCATTACAAGAAGACAAAGCTCTTTTGAGAAGTCTTTATTTCAAGGAAAGTTGAAAGGAAAGATAAACCAAGAGAATCAGAAAGTTGAATGGACTCAGCAATGGATGCACTGTTGTAAAACATGAAGGTTCACGCTGAGGATAAAACATCACATGGTCACTAGGTGTTGATACCAACCTCCTAGAATATAATCAATTGAATGACAACAATTTGGATAACCCGGATAAGAAGATACCCAAGTCTTTTGAGTATTGTCCCAGCAGCAATACCTAATGGTAGCTTATAAAGCAATTTCACCTAGGCTCATAGTAATCGTTCCCAAATTTTACAGAGAAGATAAAAAGTTGCTGCAGAAACGAAATTTCAAGGGAAGTACATTTCCCATCATCATGCTTTCCATATTAAACCATGCAGAAAAAGGCAGGAAAGACTGAGAACAGGAAAAGACTGTGAACAGCACAGCAATTCTGCATACTGAAAGACTGAGTGGAGAAAAGTAACCTTCCTGATGTTAAAACCCGTGGTAAATACAGGCTTGAACAAGGGAATCTGCATGCATGTATTACTTTAATATATATATATATATATATACACACACACTCAAACAGTTTACTCTTCACACTGCAGTAGGTTGTGCGTGTCAGTCATTACTTCTGGGTGAAATAACTGACGAGGGGGTCAGTCCACCTGAAAATTGCTCTCTAAAGACTAACTGAAACAGATGGGCATTGATGGTGTTTTGAAGGAAATTAATCAGCTTGGACTAGCAGCAATGCCAGAAGCTCCATAGGTCCAATCTAGCCTAATGAATTCCAAGCTCTCTGTCTTAATAGCTCCTGACAAGACTAATTTACTCATGTAAGTGATTAGAGGGGGAATTATCTCTTTAATTGTTGCTTAACACTCCTCCAGGTATCACATGGAAAAGGGGAGGAAGACAGTTGCAGTCAATCGAGGTAAAAAGAAGGATAGGAGATTTACGAGAGACAGAACAGAGAATGGGAAGGAAGAAAATAGATTTATTAATGTGCCTCAGTTATAGGAGTTAAATATAAAAAGCAAGCATAGCTGGGTTGATCATGAGGGGAAAAATCCGAAGTGTGTGTCAATGCCTCTATTAAATATGCAAAGGTTTGCAAATGTTGAAAGCTCATAAAGCCAAATAAAACAAATGCAGTTTGTTCTAAGGAATCACTTCTCACATCACTAGGCTGTTCTTTTGCACCATTTTTAGTTTGAAAAATAACTATTTGTACCAAGAAGTATGACATTTTCGCACATCTTTTTATAACGAACACATGGCTGGGAGCAAATACAACAAATTCAGGATAGATAAACAGACAGACACTGACTGACTGACTGATTGACTGACTGACTATAGATAAAAACAGAGACGGAAAGGACCTTGGAGGTCTTCTAGTCCAACCCCCTGCTCAAGCAAGAGATCCTATACTATTCCAGACCAATAGCTGTCCAGTCTCTTCTTAAAAACCTCCAGTGATGGAGCACCCACGATTTCTGAAGGCAAGCTGTTCCATTGGTTAACTGTCCTCATTGTTAGGAAGTTTCTCCTTAATTCCAGATTGCTTCTCTCTTTGATTAGTTTCCAACCATTGTTTCTTGTCCTGCCCTCTGCTGCTTTGGAGAATAATTTGACCCCCTCTTCTTTTTGACAACTCCTCAAATACTGGAATACTGTACTGCTATCATGTCACACCTAGTCCTTCTTTCCATTAGATTAAAGGTAAAGGTAAAGGTTCCCCTCGCACATACGTGCTAGTTGTTCCCAACTCTAGGGGGCGATGCCCATCTCCGTTTCGAAGAGTCAGCGCTGTCTGAAGATGTGTCCATGGTCATGTGGCCAACATGACTAAATGCCAAAGGCGCACAGAACGCTGTTGCCTTCCCACCAAAGGTGGTCCCTATTTTTTCTACTTGCATTTTTTCGTGCTTTCGAACTGCTAGGTTGGCAGAAGCTGGGACAAGTAACGGGAGCTCACCCCATTACGCGGCACTAGGGATTCGAACCGCTGAACTGCCAACCTTTCAATCGACAAGGTCAGCGTCTTAGCCACTGAGCCACCGCGTGGCCATACCCAATTCCTGCAACCGTTCTTCGTATGTTTTAGCCTCCAAGGCCCCTAATAATCTTTGTTGCTTTTCTCTCCATTCTTTCCAAAGTTTCAACATCTTTTTTATAATGGGATCAAAACTGGATGCAGTATTCCAGATGTGGTCTTTCTGAGTAAAGCCCCTTATTTGAATGAAGCATTGCCAGTCCGAAGTCTCAATTCTTCATAGTTTGTTCTTTGAAATGCCTGACAGAAAATATACTGTCTTGTTGGACAAAGCTGGAGTTGAATACTTTTCCCTTTTCTTTGTTGCCTGTTAATATACTGTCTCCTTAACTGAGCAGCTGGTATGCAGATTCATTTCTTTCTATGACTTTGAAAATATCCTTTTTAATATCTAAAGTCCTTTAAATATCTAAAATCTTTTTTTCATTTATTTATTTTGTCACACAGTATATATAAGCATAAGCATGAAATAACTATACAATATATAAGCATATATATAAGTATGAGTATATAATAACTATATTAATTGGATATAACGAAAGGAAACAATAGGACAGGAACGGTAGGCACGCTTGTGCTCTTATGCACGCCCCTTACAGTCCTCTTAGGAATGGGGTGAGGTCAAAGTTTTTTGCATCTTTCATCAACTTTAGCCTAACATTCTCTCTTCAATTGTATCAATTGTATGTTTCTCTATCTTTTTTATTTATTTTTGAACTATTAAATTTTTTTATTCAACTACTGTTCTGCAAAGCCTTTGATTCAGTGGTACACGACAAACTACTGTTAAAACTACGCTCTTGCGGAATTTCTGGATCACTGCATAAATGGATAGCTGCATTTGTGGCTCTGATGGCTCAGACTGCTAAGACATTCTGTTATTAACACAGCTGCCTGCAATTACTGCAGGTTCAAGTCCCACCAGGCCCAAGGTTGACTCAGCCTTCCATTCTTTATAAGGTAGGTAAAATGAGGACCCAGATTGTTGGGGGCAATAAGTTGACTTTGTATATAATATACAAAATGGATGAAGACTATTGCTTAACATAGTGTAACCCGCCCTGAGTCTTCAGAGAAGGGCGGGATATAAATGCAAACAAAAAAAAAAATTCCTGTCAAACAGGCAACGTAGTCAAAATAAGGCGTGCCCTATCAAACCCTGCACCAGGTAACAGTGGTGTCCCCCCCAAGGCAGTGTTCTAGGACCCACTCTCTTTCTAATTTATATAAATCACCTTTGCGATCATATACTTGTTTTCTCATAGATGCTTGACAAACTAAATAAATACATAAAGTCCAACATACAGTCCCTTGAAGAGCAACAAAGATGATTAGGGGACTGGAGGCTAAAACATATGAAGAACGGTTGCAGGAACTGGGTATGTCTAGTTTAACAAAAAGAAGGACTAGGGGAGACATGATAGCTGTGTTCCAATATCTTAGGGGCTGCCACAAAGAAGAGGGAGTCAGGCTGTTCACCAAAGCACCTGAGGGTAGAACAAGAAGCAATGGGTGGAAACTGGTCAAAGAAAGAAGCAACTTAGAACTAAGGAGAAATTTCCTGACAGTTAGAACAATTAATAAGTGGAACGACTTGCCTTCAGAAGTTGTGAATGCTCCAACACTGGAAATTTTTAAGAAAATGTTGGATAACCATCTGACTGAGATGGTATAGGGTTTCCTGCCTGGGCAGGGGGTTGGACTAGAAGGCCTCCAAGATCCCTTCCAACTCTGATGTTATGTTATGTTATGACTGCCATTGTCCCTTATCTAACCCTAATCAACTGCTGACCTATTAGTTCAGAAGATTCCTGTGCATAGGCTTTTAGCAATAAATCAGTTATATTGAACCTTCACATGTGGACATGGTCTTTTGTGCCTGACACTATGTCTCATTGCTTTAAATCCATTTTCAGGTAAATGTTTATGTGCCATGGTTCCAAGGAACACCCCCAACCAAATAAGGCTCTGAGGCTTGAGGTTCCTCAAAGCTCCAATTTATTAGAGACGTCATGTTGGCACAGCTGGGAAAACCCGAAACTGAAAGCTTCCAGGTTTTCCACACCCAGTTGACAGTTCACAGCCCTGCCCCACACCCACAAGTTCATCACATTGTCCAATCAACTCTTCACACTCAGTTGGATACAATCTTCAGGCAGTCTCCATCAGACGCAGGCAAAAGTCCTTGAATACAGAATGTTGTTATGACTAACTTTCTACCGCTCCAACAACAACCCCCTCCCAACTTCCCCAGCTAAAATATGTGGCAGTTAAGAAGCAAAAATAAAATTGCCTTCCAAAACTGACACTATGGAGATTCTCAATCATCCAGGTCATGGTTGTCCCAAAGGTGTTTTTTCAAGAGGCAATGGGCCTTTCTTGTTTTTCTTTGAAAACGTTTCACTTCTCATCCAAGAGGTTTCTTCAGAAGCGAAACACCTTCAAAGAAAAACAAGAAAGCCCAGTTGCCTCTTGAAAAAGCACCTTGGGACATTTTAGGATAGTACTCAATGATTATTAGCTTTACTTTATCTTAAGTGTTGTATCTTAATGAAGGTATCTTTTCTTTTATGTACACTGAGAGCATATGCACCAAGACAAACTCCTTGTGTGTCCAATCACACTTGGCCAATAAAAAAATTCTATTCTATTCTATTCTAAAATCAGGAAATCCAGCATTAGATGGTCACTTTCCCACAACTACCTACTAGTATCACTTCTTCAGCTAAGTCTTTCCTGACCAACTGTATCAAATGTAGCCCATCCTCTTATGTGTTGTTCCACCATCAGTTTTTGCAGACCCTAAGAGCTTAAGTAAAATATATTTTACTTAAGTAATGCTTTGAACTCTGGAGAAAATATGGACCATGTGTATTATAATTCTAATAAGATACAAGGCTTTCTTTAAGGATCTGAGAACTGCTGGAATTTTATAAACCTGTTACTGCTTATCAGATTAACTTTAATCTTTTCATAAAAAGATCTGCCAAGTTTTATTTCAGTTTTAATGAAAATGTAGGAACAAGCAGTGATATGAACTCTCCCTGGTATGAACTCAAGAGAGAAAAGGAGAGAAAAAGAGACAGTATATAGAACAATACAGCAGTGTTCCAATATTTGAGGGGCTGCCACAGAGAGGAGGGGGGTCAAGCTATTTTCCAAAGCGCCCAAAGGCCAGACAAGGAATAATGGATGGAAACTGATCAAGGAGAGATTCAACCTGGAAATAAGGAGAAATTTTCCGACAATGAGAGCAATCAACCAATGGAACAGAAGTTGATTTCGGAAGTTTTGGGAGCTTCATCACTCAAGACTTTCAAGAAGAGACTGGACTGCCATCTGTCAGAAATGGTGTAGGGCAGTGATGGCTAACCTTTTTCTCTTTGTGTGCCAAAAGCGTGCAATGGCACGCATGACAGCATGCACATGAGCTGGCACCCATAAATCAATGTGCACCCACTGCATGCATGCACGACCCTCCCTGAGCATGTGCACACGACCCCCATGCTCCCCCACCCTTGTGCATTAAATTTTTTAGCAACTGGTTCTCTGCCTAGTTGCTGGGTGTCCATGACCATGGTGGGCGTGGCCTACTCAGCCTCCTGAACCATGGTGGGGGTGAGGCATTTCCCCCCTTCCCAGGCTCCAGAGGCTTTCCTTGAGCCTCTGGGAGGATGAAAACAATCTCCCCCAGGCTCCGGAGGCCCTCCGGAGGCCAGAAACAGGCCCATTTCCAGACTTTCAGTACTTCTGGTAGGACCATTTTTCACCCTCCCAGAGCCTCTGTGCAGGCCCTGCACTTTCCTGGCATCCAAAATGGGCCACATAGAGACTCCTGGGAGGGATGGGCGGGGTGAGAGGGGCCAGCCAATCCTGAACTACCAGTTCAGCGAACCAGATGTAAAATTAGCATCCAGTTGGCCTGAACCAGAGACCACTCCCACCCCGTTTGGCCCAAGTAGGCATCCCTGCAGCCTCCTGGGCCCAAAAACGGGCTGTGTGGGGGGCGCCACACCCCCTGCGCATGTGCGCGTGACCCCCACGCACGCATGCACATCTCCTACATGCACCCCTCCCCCTGCACATCCTGAAAATCAGCTGGCCAGCGGGAGGCGCGCACACGCATGCACAGTAGAAGTGAGCTGGCCGACGGTTTGCTTGCCCACCAAGAGGCTCTGCATGCCAGCTGTGGCACACATGCCATAGGTTTGCCATCATGAGTGTAGGGTCTCCTGCTTGGGCGGGGGAATTGGACTAGATGACCTACAAGGTTCTTTTCAACTGTTAATCTGTGTCTGGAAAGGGTTTTACTGCACCACTCTTCTCACATAGCATTATTCAATGTTTCTCAACCTTGGCAAGTTGGCTGTGGAATTCTGGGAACTGAAACCAACACATCTGAATGTTGCCAAGGTTGAGAAATACTGGCCTAGAAGTAGTCCAGGAAAGACCTGCTACTTAAGGACAGCATACAAATCATAAGAAGGCAAGGGAATTAAGACTATTCTAGACAGGGGCCTGGGCAGAAATTTTGGGAACTAAGAAGTAGAAAGGGTAGAGATGGGAGAAATACCTAGATTGAATAGAGAATTTATCTGACAGAGATAAAGATCCAAGAGAGGAATTTGGGAGGCAAGTTAAAAAAAAGGCATTGCAATTAAAGTATTGAAGCGGGCAAGAGACGATGGATAGATGATTTCTCTTTTCTGTAGTTGTTCTGATTTGCTTTTCCGTTTCTCTCTCTTTCTTTCCTTTTTTTTTTTTTTAGTAGGTGACATGACTAGAAGTTAGGTAGGATAGAAAGAAAATGTTTTTTTAGTAAAAGGTGGCAGGTTAGAATAAGTGATAGAAACAAGAGAAGCAGGAAGATTAGTGTATACATCTTTGTATAATAAAATAAAAGTAACAATAAGATCAACCCTGACTGCTCTTTAGAAGGCCAGATCCTAAAGATGAAACTGAAATACTTTGGCCACCTAATGAGAAGGAAAGACTCACTGGAGAAGAGCCTAATGCTGGGAAAGATTGAGGGCAAAAGAAGGGGACGACAGAGAATGAGGTGGCTAGATAGTGTCACTGAAGCAGTAGGCGTCAGCATAAATGGATTCCAGAGGATGGTAGAGGATAGGAAGGCCTGGAGGAACGTTGTCCATGGGGTCTGAATGGGTCGGACATGACTTCGCAACTAACAAAAAAAAAACCAATAAGAGAAAACATTGAATAATTGAATAATGACAGATTGCAATTTATAATTGTGTATCATTATTAGAAATATATAAGTTGATTGAATGTAATAATTATGATTAATTTTACCAGTTTTATTTGTATTAGAATGTATGATACCCAGATCCATACTATTCGCGCATTGCTTTGACATGTTTGTAAAAAATAAAAAAATAAAAAGCTTGGGGAAAAAAAGACTATTCTCCTTTTATAAATACAAGTTACTTGCTTAAACAAAGAGCACAACTTATCGTGTTTAAACTGTTCTGGTGCATATACAATCAATTCAAAGAGTATTACAATCCATCCAAACAACCTGACTGAAGATCAGGCTTAATAGACTGAGAGACTTGAAACAGGCTGAGAAAAGACCCGATCGATTTCTACATTTACTAAAACTGATTACTGACAAAATAAAGAAATAGAAGCTACATCTGTTGATTAAGCTCTGACATAGTTTGGCCAAAGGCACAATTAAAAGCACACCCATCATTCACTCCTCTCAGTCAGGTCATTGATAACAGAGGCAGGATGGATTGGCGGCTTTTATTTCATAATTTTAAGCGTACTGCAGATTTCTTAGCCCATCCTTCTCTTTTGGTATGATTGTTAAAAAGAACATACGGTCCAGAACGTAACAAAGCAAAACAAATAACACAGAATTTTAATCTAGAGTTTTGACTGAAATTGCCACACACCCCCCCAAAAAAATCCTGCCTTTAGACTCCAAAAATCTTTAGATTCCAAAGAGACAATTAGGTAGGGTTAGTGTCAGCTTTGTACTACATTGACACATAGATGATTATACAGGGATTTCATATTTATTTGCAGTCCAAGAATACTTTCAATTGCTAATACTGAGATTCTTCTTTAAAAAGGTGAGTGTCTCAGCCATATACATGCAATCATTTGGACTCAGAAGTAGATTGAAGACTAATAAAAACAAAACACAGAAGTGGCATTCACAATCACACATGGGAGAAGAAAAACCATGTTAGTCAGGGGCGGTATTCACCTATTTTCCCTACCAGTTTGCAAATGTGCATGCACGGATGTGCTTTGCTCTGCACGCATGCGCTTTGCTGGCACATACGCCTTCCGCACTTGTGCCCGGCTTCAAAAACGTGCCTAAATAAAGTGGCATAGAGCTGGGGCATGTCGAGCACAGCTCCAGCTCGACACATGATGCTACAGGGATCTGCGTCTGGCAAGCATGAGAAATGAGTCAGCACACTGGCGGCCGGGATAGAGGGAGATGAGGGCTGAGCGTTAGAAAGAGCTACTTTAGTTCCGGGGTTTAGCAGATTATATGGCAGCTGAGGCTGTCAGACGAGGAGGGAGAGAGCGGCCGGGCGTCCAATCAACGGAACAGTTCAACCATGGGGCGGGGCCTGAGCAGCACGGGATGTTTAAAAGGGGCTGAGAGGCAGAAGCTCTCAGCGTTGACTTTATACAAAGAAACCTCGACTTTTCCTGAGACCCAGTGTGTAGCAGATCAAATAAAAGAAACCCATTCATTATCTGGAAGAAACCCAAGTTGGCTTGTTTATTCTCACGGCGTCTGACACAACTGTGGCTGAGCAAGCCCAGAGGGCGGGTGGGTGAGCCCACTCACGATTTCCGCTACTGGTTCGGGCAAACTAGTCTGAATACCACCTCTGATGTTAGTCTACGGTAGAATTGTGTCAAACTACTGTGTTTCCCCAAAAATAAGACCCTGTCTTATATTTTTTTTGAACCCCAAAATAAGTGCTTGGCCTTATTTTCGGGGAGGTCTTATTCTTTTGGGGCGCATGGAGCAAGATGGAGCTCTTCTTGCCATCTTACCTGATTTCCAGCTCTATCTCTCTAACCCTAATCAGAGGAAATGGTGGGGATATTTAAGCGCATGCGATTAAATATTTTCGGGGAGGTCTTATTTTCAGGGAGGTCATATTTTAGCACATGCGCTTAAAAGCCCAATTTGGCTTATTATCAGGGAATGTCTTATTTTCGGGAAAACAGGGTAATTACTTTTATTAAAAGGCTTAAGCTTTAATTTTGTAGATAGTAAGGGATATAAAACCACTGCCAAATATTGCAATGTTTTTCCCTGTTGTTGTTTTTTTAACTCTGGATAGTTTTGCAGTCAAACTATCAACAACAAAAATGAAAATAGAGCATGAAACAGTAACACAAGGAACATGAGGAAAATCTAAATTACTAATTGGAAGCTTGTTAGCACTTCCTACCAATCTTGTAAAAAAAAACAATCATTGAGCATTGATGTACAAGCATCTTGGTATACAAACACATTTTGCATGCAATATTTTTCTATCTGCATTTGGTTTCATTTTTACCTGTTTTAGGAGTTTCAAGTTAATCTGCTTGTGAAAATAGCCCCGAACAGAGAAACTGTGATATTTTAGTATGTGACTCATTTTTATTTAGATTTATATGGGCATGGCTATTGTCAAAGTGATTTTGAAGGGCAAACAAAGTTTTAAAATAAAAAATAATAAAAATCATTAAGACACACAGCATAAAAGTCAAGAAAGAACAATGGCAATTTAATATGCAGTCCTTCAAAGTGTACATGCTAAGTTGACTTTCTATTCCTTTCCATTTCTACAATACAAAATGCAAATGTACAACTTTACCCATTAAACACAAATCTTAATATACTTACCCACTGGAGTGTCTTCGTTGATCAACAAATAAGTGTCAAAGAAATAATTTATGAAGTATGGCAAGCGATTGCTCAGACCTGAAAAAGTTGAGAAATATAAAAATTATATTCATATAATCCATCTACTCTCTACTCTTTCTTTTGTTTACTCAGACAACATGAATTTTTATTTATTTATTTATTTTATTAAATTTTTATACCGCCCTTCTCCCGAAGGACTCAGGGCGGTGTACAGCCAAAATAAAATACAGAATATATACAATTAAAAGAATTTAAAATAAAACTATTACTAAACGGCTGATAATTAAAAAAGATTTAAAAATTTAAAATATTAATAAAACCCCAATTTAAAATCAACTATTTATGCCAGTCCTGCTTGAATGAATAAATATGTTTTTAGCTCACGACGAAAGGTCCGAAGATCAGGCACTTGACGTAAGCCAGGGGGGAGTTCATTCCAGAGCGTCGGTGCTCCCACAGAGAAGGCCCTACTCCTGGGGGCCGCCAGCCGACATTGTTTGTTTCCTATTGGCACATAAGATATGTGCCAATAGGAAAGTGGAAAACCTGGGATCTCTATGGATTTAAGTCCAAAAAGATAACAACCCAACTACAATAAGGAAGATGTTCTATAGGGAATCTGTATCCGTGGTGAACAAAGGGAAAAAATTAATAAACACTTTTAGACACATATCTTTCTTCATGATTATACAGATTCACTGCATTTTCCAAAGATTCAAAATGTATATTTGGGGATATATTTTACAGTAACACATTCATACTCTTGTGATAGTAGCATTAAATGAAGCTAATTCACAAGCTCTTTATTTATTAGTTATTTCATTTATATCCCACCCTTTTCAGCCAATAGTTATCAGCACAGCCACCATATAGCTCATTGCTGCTGCTATAAGAGCCTTGGTGGCGCAGTGGTTAGAATGCAGTACTGCAGGCTACTTCTGCTGCCTGCCAGCTGCCTGCAATTTGGCAGTTCGAATCTCACCAGGCTCAAAGTTGACTCAACCTTCCATCCTTCCGAGATGGGTAAAATGAGGAGCCAGATTGTTGGGGGCAATAGGCTGACTCTGTAAACTGCTTAGAGAGGGCTCTAAAGCACTGTAAAGCAGTATATAAGTCTAAATGCTATGCTATGCTATATACAGATCTTTCCCTGAAGCATTTTTTTTAAACTTATTTTCCTCTTGCTGCATGGGAGAAGAATAGAAAATGTGTCATTCTTCCTTAGCTCATGATAAAAGTTGCCTTTTGCCTAGATGTCTTAGTCTCTCGTCCTCTTCCTTCTAGTAACAAACTTCATTACTTTGCTAATATGAGTAAATAAACATACATATGATTGGTTCTTGAACCACCACCCCACTTTGCATTACAGCTTATTTATTGGGAAAGGGTTTACAGCCAGAAGTTAAGAGAAATTCAGTCTTGATTCTCTAATATTATTATATATTGCCATACCGCCTACCACTGTCAATTTCTTTACACAATATTAGTCGTAGAAAGCACTTGTCCTTTATTACTGCTTTAAACATAAGGAAGTATGATTGTTTTCAAGAAAGCCACACAAATCAATATATGGTTGATCAGAAAGAAAAGGCCAAAGCCAAGGCATACCAAAGTATAAAGAATGAATGGCCCCTAGGATACGAACTTTAAAAAAAAGTTGATTATAATAGTGGTGGTTGCTAAAGTAATTTCCTGTACAGGTTTGAATGTACATATGACAGATGGGTTTACTTTGGTTTCCAGCCAGTGTTACAGAAGCCAGCACTGAGTCTTATTAAGGGATCCACTTTAGCTGCCAGACTTTATTGAACAAGAAAAATAGGGCATTTAATTGGCCTGTCAGAAATATTTTGCATCTTAATTCTACAGAATCCAGCCACTCGCTTACCCATAAAGCAGATGCCAGTTCTTAACGCAAACTACCAATAGAATAACTGAAGGATTACTGGCCAGGACTATAACAAAATGGGTTTTTGACAGGATATTTTGAAATATATATATTATAAACCTCTACAATCAACTAGCAGTTCAGAAAGATATTCCAGGAAATGTTGGACTGGTTTTCTTGGCAATCCATTAGTGCCACTCCATGAATGAATCTGTCATGTGCTTGGAATATCACCCTTCACTACTCATGAAATCTTTAGCCTTTCTATTTAAAGGTAAGGAGGTTATTCCTATCAATATCTATTTTGAAGCAAGCTCCCTTGAACAATTGGAATTCTGAACAAATATTCCACTAGATCAGGAACACAAATAAATGAGTTATGAGTGCAAACACGTTGAAAGTCCATAGACAAGGAAAGATTGAAGGCAAATGAGGTCCAGGCAGAAGAAGAACATCATGGCTTCAAAATCTAAGGGACTGATTTGGACAAAACTAAACAGTACTTTTTCATGCTGCAGTTGATAACATGATTGCCAATGTCCAATGATGGATATGGCACAAGAAGACGTTGTTATATACAGGGAGCAGCCACCATTCAGTGGCTGTTGGAACTTATGGTGTTGAACGGGTGGTACTTTATTAAATTTATATGCTGCCCATCTTGCTATCAAAATGTGGCCCTGATTCCAGCTACCACAGTTTCCGCCATCACATCACACTTGCAGTTACATGATCACAAACTGGGTTCTTGGCAACCTGATCTAATCGTTGCAGTATCTTTCAGTTATGTGATCATAATTTGTGAATTGTTCCTGCCAGCTTTCCATAAGAAAAATTTATAGGGAAGTCAGAAATCACAGCCATTTAAGTTCCTCGTTTAAGGACCAATAGTGATTCACTTAAGAATGGTAACTAGGGACTGGCAGAACTGCCATTGCTAAATTTCATGGTCACGTGATGTCCACTTTATGACCTCATTTAGCAACAGAAATTCCAGTCCCAATTACCATCATTAAGCAAGGACTACCTATACTACATAAAGTATTGGAATTCCAATTATAACTAAACCAGGAGAGAAGCAACCTACATAACATAACATAACATAACATCAGAGTTGGAAGGGACCTTGGAGGCCTTCTAGTCCAACCCCCTGCCCAGGCAGGAAACCCTACACCATCTCAGTCAGATGGTTATCCAACATTTTCTTAAAAACCTCCAGTGTTGGAGCATTCACAACTTCTGAAGGCAAGTCGTTCCACTTATTAATTGTTCTAACCTAGAACTAAGGAGAAATTTCCTGATAGTTAGAGCAATTAACCAGTGGAACAGCTTGCCTCCAGAAGTTGTGATTGCTTCATCACTGGAGGTTTTCAAGAAGAGACTAGACAATCATTTGTCTGAAGTGCTCTAAGGGTCTCCTGCTTGAGCGGGGGCGCTGGACTAGAAGATGTCCATGGTCCCTTCCAACTCTTTATACCAGGGTCTCCAACCTTGGTTCCTTTGTGGACTTCAACCCCCAGAGTTCCTCAGCCAGCTTTGCTGGCTGAGGGACTCTGGGAGTTGAAGTCCACAAGTCTTAAAGGGACCAAGGTTGGAGACCCCTGCTTTATACTGTTATTCAGGAACAGAGTTATCCAGGTTTAATTGTCCCCATCTGCCAGGAAAATTATTGGAGTGATTTTGAGACAGTTGCCATCCACAATTTACCATACTGAAGACCATATTTTGCTTTTAAAAGAAAGATAAGGGATGGAAAGAGTGTTCAAATCACATTTAATTCCAATTATAGAAAACTTAGTAGAAACTCACATATCAGTGCCTGGTACAGATGTCATAGGAAGCAACTATTGTAATAGTTCTTTCTAATTATGTACCAAACAGCAAATACAGAATATGAAAATACTTCCTCTTTTATTTGTATCTATAGCATCTAGTCTACTTTATAACCTCTAAAAATTTTTAAAAGTTGCATTCTCTTCCCAAAGGCATAACATCTTATATAAATAAAGGATTGTCAAAAGGATGATTTTAGGCCTGAATAATTAAGAATTAAATATATTATTCCTCCCAACATTTTGAGAAGGTATATTACTAATCTGTCAATATTTTCCCTCTTATATCTTGCCTTTAGAAAAAAAAAAAAAGTAGAGAACTTAAAAAAAACATTAACATGTCATTCAATAAACAAAGTTCATTGAAAGATGGTGTTTTTAAAACGCACATGTTGCGTAAAAAGTTATGCCACTGTACAACAGAGGAAGGAAAACAGATGGGAGCTTCTCTGGAGGGTAGTATAGATTTAACAGCATTGGGTTCTTTCCACAATATGTGTGTTCCTTTGTTTCTCATAAGTTAAAATGTTTCAAGATTTAAAACCATATTTATTATGATTCAAAAGCACAATTAGATTTTAATGCATTTTTCAGAAGTGCTGGAAATTCAAAAAAAAAAAAAGATTAAGATTGTTTAAATCTAAGAGCCAAGAGCTTTGAGCCAGAAACTGCTGTTCCATGTAACCTTCTTGGCAGCACGTTCAGTGTCTGATGGTTACTCTATGCAGCTGTTTCTTCCTTCTTCTTCTTTCTTCCTTCATGATCTTGTAACCAAGCACTGAAGCAATATTTATGTATAACTGCCTTCTAATGTAGCAGAAATATCCACTGAGTGAAGGCTTTGTAGCCCTGAATAAATTTTTCTAATGTTTATACCCACTAGAAATATATCAAGAGTTCCACAGATATAGAGGAAATATTTCTCCCAGATTTTATTGAAACAAAATGGTTTACTAACCAACAGCCAACTACCCACAGACATTATTTGATACGAAAGTAGATTAATAGTTGGACATGCCTTGGGAATTAGATGGAGTGGAAAATAGAAAATAACTCTTTGTGCATGGAAGTCCCATTTCCTTGGTCACACAAAAATATCTTCTTTTAAACTTAAATCCCTGAAGTTCCACTGAATATTCAACATGATCTTTTAAACACCTCTTTTCCCATTATTCTTGGCTGTAGAATAACTAAAGAAAATTCCTTTAAAAATTTTAGATAAACAGTGATGCAACAGAGAAGAAAGGAAGGAAGGAAGGAAGGAAGGAAGGAAGGAAGGAAGGAAGGAAGGAAGGAAGGAAGGAAGGAAGGAAGGAAGAAAAAGAAAGTTCCTAGCTCATGAAATGTCACAGAAACTCCAAAGAACTCTCACAGTATATATGTTTAGGGGAAGGGAGTTTGCGACAAAAGATCCTTTCAGATTTTTTAAATAGTGGTATTTTGAGAATAAAACTGCACATTTAATCTTTGAATGCAAAGTAAATATGCAACTTTTAAGAACAAATCATCTTCATTCCAGTATCCAGCTCTCGGTACTCAGATTTCTAAAGTGGCTCCATTTCCTAGAAAGCGCTTGGCCGTTCATGACAAATTGATCTATTCTAGTATTGGTCACCAATAGCTGAGACTTCAATTATTGATGTGTCTGTAACACTAGGAAAGTGTGTCCAAACACAAATGATCATTATAGCTTTACTGTAGTGTGGTATTCAATAGAACTATAAGGATCTTTAGCCTTTTAAGATGGCAGCCTTAGATGTTTGCTTATTGACAAGGCGCAGCAAAATCAGTAGAATTTATTTTCCAAGTAAAAATTGGAACATAGCAGATATAATTCAAAGGAGGAGGAGGGGGAATTATAGTGCTATTGCTATTACTATTCCTAAGAATTACAATCAACACAACTGATCCTGGATGAAGTGTTCCAGTCACCAATGTATGTCCTTTTTTTATTTTTATTTAGGAACACTTGTACCATTTTTAGTCAGAGAAAAAAAAACAATCTAAATGCCTTAAGTTAACTGGAGCTATACAAAATTGTTTCAAGATATGGTTAAATAATAATAGGAGAAACCAAGGGATGAGGCAGGAAAAATACAAGTGATGGATTTCAGATTTTTATATGTGTAAGATACACCATCACATGGCATGTGATTAGATATGACAATTGGGATTTATCAGGTGTAGGATAATGTTTGGTTGCAGTAAGAGTAAAAGCTTCCGGGATATCTGTGAATTCTCCAGTTTGAAAATATGAGTTTCTACTTCTAATAAAATCACAACTGCTTCCATTTTTATCTGAAATACCGAGTAGCTAAGTGACCTAAATTTGAACTGAATTATGCAGTTGCTTGAATAAGACACTAGAGGGAAACAATACAATATTATTCAGTGGAACCTCAGAGCTCCAGGTAATTTTAGAAGACAGTTGAGCTTCACTTCCTACTTGCAGCCTCATCACCTCATCTGTGTTTTGTACAACACTTTCCAAAAAAATCTCATAACTGGAGTTCCAAACATACCTACGAAAATTGTCACAAAGGCTCAAACATGGCACCACTAATGGTGTAATTGTATACTTTTTGGATTTAATTGTGATCTTGATTCACTCAAGTGACTTGCACAACTAATGCAGCATTGGTAACTATCCAAATAAGGCAATTTTTAAAAGCAGTACTGTTAAGATATTTCTCCTGATTGCCAAATTATAATACCAATTATCAAAGCTGCATTAAAACAAGATAAGGCACCAAATGCATTATTAAAATTGTGTTTAGAATTAGAAAAGTAAGAAATAAGCTAGTCTTGTCCAAATTCTTTCAGTCTCTCTCTCTCTGTCTCTGTCCCTCTCCTTCCTCATACACTCAAAATTATACTTTTTTTAAATGGAAAAAATATTTCTGTACCTTATCACTGAAAAATCGGTTAATTTTCATTTTATAACAAGTGGCTCAATTAAGGATGAGGAATCAGAATTAATTTGTTCGAAGCACTAGCCAAGGAGACTTAGCTTGTTACATTATGTTGGCATTTAAGGCCATGATATTTATACGACTTACTTTATTTTTTCCCAATAAACATGGCAGCTAACTATATCCATATGAACTTGTGGTTCAACTCATTGATATAAAAATGCTGATTCTGATTTTCAGCCAGTGTTTACCATTTTCATTCTGCATGCTATTTTCATGAGTTCTTTACAGTAAAGATATCAGACTCAAGTAAACCTAATTCTAGATGGAATAATGTCTGTTTGACTCAAATAAATCTAATTCCATGTGGAATAATGTCTGTTTTGACTTCAGGTTTTTCTCCAGTGAGAGGTGAAGTGAGCCAATTTTCCAAGCTATATGAGTACAGATCTTTGGATATTTTTTGCCTGAAGTGGAAATGTTTTCCAGCATGTGTTACAAGAAAATAATGCATGACTTGAACGTCTTCCAGATAAATGGTCAGATGCTTCAAGAATATTAAAGCTGAGTGATTGATTAATTGGAAAGCTGGCAATGAAGTTGATCACTATAAATATCTCACTATTCAAATATTTAATCAAGCTATATAGAAACCCTTGAAGAAAAAGTAACAAAACATTCCAAGCATCTTCTCATGGCTGCTTTGAGTCATACCAGTTATTTTTACCGAAGTTCAAATTTATCACACAAACTTGGTTTTCCTCCCCCCAAGTTCAAAAACAAACAATATTAAAATGCAGATTAAAGTCAGGGAAAATTCTTACACTATGGGGGATTATTTATAAGCTAAAGTACAGAACATTTCTGTGACATGTTCAGTTTTAAAATCTTAGCTTAAAGCATCTGCCAATTATAATTACCAGTTGCCTGGACATCTTAGCTGCCTGCTGGGCACTGGATTTCTGTACTCCCTCAACCCTCAAAAACCAGACCTTTGAATAACAAGAATTTTTACTTTGAATAACAAGGCTGTGGTGGGCAGCCAGTATTAAATGAAATCCTGATTCTGTACAAGAAAGTTGGTGAATAAATATAACACCTGTATTCAAATAGTAATAATCTGGATAAATTGCAAAAAATATGACATGTGCAAGTCAACCAAGGCAAAGTGGCTGGGCTTAGAGATCACTAATCTCCAATACTCTCAGGTACAAAAAAAAAAGTGTGAAAAGGGTATGGAAGCTATAGCTGACTTTCACAGCAGATGTTCTGCCACCAAAATGTGAATCCACAGAATTCGCTATGTGAAATCCCGGAAAGCTGCTGAAAGTAATAGAAGCAATGTGGAGCTCCACGGCCCAATCAAACTCAGCTACCTTCCTATCTAAGTCATGTTTCCTTCTTTACCCTCTTCAGCTAGCAAGCAGCACCTTGAATTAAAAGTTTGAACACCTTTGAAAGAAGTTTGGAATATCTTTTTAAAAACTACCCAACTGAGGTGTTAAGGCTTGGAAGAGGGGTTCTTACAGACACCTGGGAGTTGACTAGTAGTAAATGCTAACACCACCATGTGAAAGTTTTGCCAGGTTGCTTTTAGGCAGCTGCTGCTGATCTTTTCAACACATTGTTACTAACTTTAATTAATTGTTTTCTCTCCCTGCTCAGCAAATGAGAATATCAGAGGGATCAACACAAGAATCAGAGGGGGAAAAGTCCTTTTTTTTCCTGGCTGCCAGAATGGCATGAATTTTTTAAGCATCCCAGTTAAAGAAAGACACTTTATAGCTGAGATAGGGGTGCTATATATTACAGGGCATATATTAAAACCTACTGGGCTGGTAACGTGAAACATGTTTTAAAGCACATGATAAGAAACTTTAATATCTTACTTAAGTTTAACTTATATGAGGCATTAAAAGACAAAGAGTTTACATTTTTCAATTTGTGTTTTCTTCCTACTGACTGCATAGACACTTACATTCATGTTTATGGTTATTGTCAACAATTCAGAAGGATGTTTGTTGCTTTCAGTCCTGAGAGACCTAGCCTAGTCCAGCCTTTTCAAGATCACCTCAGATTGGCTAGTGCTGTCACTTCCAAAGCTGAGAGATGGAAAGTCATGGCATAAACAGAAATAATAGCTGTTATTGTACCACAGTTCTACTGGGCCACTGTTCTCCTTATTATCAATTATATTTTCATTGAATAGAGAATCCAACCAGGTTCAAATTTCAAGTATAAGTTAGGTAAAGATAAAAGTTCCCTTCACACACGTGTTAAAAGTTCCCGACTCTATGGGCTCATCTCCATTTCAAAGCCGAAGAGCCAGCGCTGTCCAAGGACGACTCCATGGTCATGTGGCTGGCATGACTAAACGCCAAAGGCGCATGGAACGCTGTTACCTTCCCACCAAAAGTGGTCCCTATTTTTCTACTTGCATTTTTTACGTGCTTTCGAACTGCTAGGTTGGCAGAAGCTAGGACAAGTAACGGGAGCTCACCCCGTTACACGGCACTAGGGATTTGAACCGCTGAACTGACGACCTTTCAATCAACAAGCTCATAATTTTAGCCACTGAGCCACCACATCCCCAAGTATAAGTTAAAACAATATAAAAGAATTTGGGACATTTTGGGCCCACATTTTTAAACCAAACATATATCGAGGGGTACTGAATTAGAAGAAGACAAGCATGATTTTAAAAAACTGGAGGAAGAAATGACAATAACTTCAGATAAGACTTCTGACACAAATGATTTGGAAGCTGAAGCTGTGAAAGTCAACAAGTACAGTGAAAATAATGGGACTAAGATTAAATATAAGACTGAGCTAATGGCACAGGTACTGCAGCAACCAGCCTTATAACCGATAATGATAATCTCAAAAGGATGGATTCTAGGTTCTGCATCATGGTAAGGGAAGCTGCAGGCAAGAAACAGGCCACCAACTAGCACTTTGTAGAACAATAATAAAGGATTTGGAAAAGGTATTCAGATATTGGGATTATCTCTATAACTACAAAGATCAAGATCATGCAGATAGTGGATTTTCTTGAGATACTCTATGGAAAGGAAAGCCAGACTTGGGGGGAAAAAATCAGGACTGAAAAAATACTAATGGTTTTGAATTTTGATGTTGAAGAAAATGAAGAACTGGATCATATTGGGGTTCTTGAATCGAGTTTTTGCTCAAGGTACAAATGACCAAACTCAAATTATCATATTTTGGACACATTATGCAAAGATCTAAGCAGCCTTGAGAAGCCTATAATGGTAGGAAAGATTGAAAGAAAGAGAAACAGGTTGACCAGCAGCAAGGATTGACTCAATTACATCAGTGATAAAGAGCTGCAGAACTCTATTGGGGACAGGTATATGATTGAAAGCTCGGAATTAAACTTGTTATATCAATATGCAGATTAAAATATTTCTATTCTTAATTTTGAATCACTCAACCTATGCTGTATTATATAAGGTAAAGGTTCCCCTCGCACATACGTGCTAGTCATTCCCGACTCTAGGGGGTGGTGCTCATCTCCGTTTCAAAGCCGAAGAGCCAGCGCTGCCCAAAGACGTCTCCGTGGTCATGTGGCCAGCATGACTAAATGCCAAAGGCGCATGGAACACTGTTACCTTCCCACCAAAGGTGGTCCCTATTTTTCTACTTGCATTTTTAATGTGCTTTCGAACTGCTAGGTTGGCAGAAGCTGGGACAAGTAATGGGAGCTCACCCCGTTACGCGGCACTAGGGATTCGAACCGCTGAACTGCAGACCTTTCGATCGACAAGCTTAGCGTCTTACCCACTACGCCACCGCGTCCCTCAAGCTGTATTATATGCGACACTATTAATGTCTATGCCTATGGATGTACCTAATTCGTAAACTTCCTATGTATAGTTCTGCTCTTTACTGACTCATTTTATAATAAAGCCATCAACCCCTATTTGTTCACCTTCCACTTAGTTGGATTTTGTTGCTATCTGCTGCTGTTCTGAATTGTTACCTAAGCATTGGCTTTGCAATTTCTCAGCCTTGATGGGGTGAAAAAACAAAAGTGTCTGCCAGTTGTTGGCTGACTAGCTGTACTCTCAGCATCTCTATGGGGTGGTAGGTCTGCTAAGCTCTGCTTCTGGCTACTCCGATCCCCCGATTACAAATTCTTCCTCTCCTACACCATACAATTCTTCCTCTAACACCCATCCACACTCTTGACGCTTTCAGCATTTTCCTTGTATAATTGGAAACTGGGTGTTGTCGGGTGCTCTTCACATTTCCTTTAAGTCCCAGAGGAGAAAACAAAGGGAAGGAAGAACTTAAGCTGGTCACAAAAAAATCTTTCCTTCCCTCCACCCTACATTCTTACACAGGAAATGATATAGAAAAAGCAGGACCATCACTGATTTGCACGGAGTATTTTTCATTTTCCTTTCCTTTCCTTATTTTATGGGCTGACCTGTATGCCATCTCAATTACAGAGTGACTCTAGGCAGCTTACACAATAGACATAACTGTCAGCCCTTTGAGGTAGGCCAGCTCAACAAACAGACCTGGTAGAGATTCTGGGAATGTTCTTTATTCTTATTAAAACAGAACCTTGGAAGTCTCTCGAAGGTTCTCTCTGCCTCATCTTAACGATTCACATATTCCTTCCCCATTCCTAAGACCAAGCCCACATTTTTTCACAAAAGATGAAAAGTCACACCTTCAATTGCTCCCAGAGACCACTGACAGCTAATGGCAGCTTGCAGAACAGAATTATAATGGGCAAAATGAGAAGTACCAGTGGCATTTTGGAGCCATTTTTAAAGGGGATAAAGTATGACCCTTGCATTTTAAAAAAAAATATTGCAAAACAGATCCTGTCATAAAACTTTTTACTGTTTAATGAAAAAAGAGGCATTTTCTAAGATATAGTAGTCGTTAATCTTTCCATATGTGGACAATTATACCAAGACAAATGACAAATACTTTCCATTTATGACAATTATATGAAAAGACACCAGCCTTCAATGTTAATCACTGCTAGAGTATATTGATAGTGTAAACAGAGGCACTCAAAATTTAGTTACATTTCCAAGCTGGACCACTGCACTCTTTATCAAAAGATTTTTTTCCCAACTTTTCTAAATTAGCCTTATGAAGAAGATAATTATACTTCAACCCAATGCTTCTACACATATTTCTACTGTTTAGAGTAAGTAAAGTATGTGATCTCCACTCTGTAATCTTATGACCATATCAGCAGCTTTAAGACACTCAAAGAAATGCTGCATCTAGCCGTGGTGAAATACATCTTCTTAGATCCAACCAGGAGGTGTAAGAGGTTTTCTTTTCTGTGGCTTCACTAAATCTTTACAACTTTCTGCCAAAGGTTTCAATGTTTTTAAATCAGATTTAATTGCATGCACTTTAGATTTACATATATTTTAGTCATCTCTTTATGTTCAATTGTAACTTGTTATATATAACATAACATAACATAACAACAGAGTTGGAAGGGACCTTGGAGGCCTTCTAGTCCAACCCCCTGCCCAGGCAGGAAAGCCTACACCATCTCAGTCAGATGGTTATCCAACATTTTCTTAAAAATTTCCAGTGTTGGAGCATTCACAACTTCTGAAGGCAAGTCGTTCCACTTATTAATTGTTCTAACTGTCAGGAAATTTCTCCTTAGTTCTAAGTTGCTTCTTTCTTTGATCAGTTTCTACCCATTGCTTCTTGTTCTACCCTCAGGTGCTTTGGAGAACAGCCCGACTCCCTCTTCTTTGTGGCAACCCCTGAGATATTGGAACACTGCTATCGTGTCTCCCCTAGTCCTTCTTTTTGTTAAACTAGACATACCCAGTTCCTGCAACCGTTCTTCATATGTTTTAGCCTCCAGTCCCCTAATCATCTTTGTTGCTCTTCTCTGCACTCTTTCTAGAGTCTCAACATCTTTTTTACATCGTGGCGACCAAAACTGGATGCAATATTCCAAGTGTGACCTTACCAAGGCATTATAAAGTGGTACTAATACTTCACGTGATCTTGATTCTATCCCTCTGTTTATGCAGCCCAGAACTGTGTTGGCTTTTTTAACAGCTGCCAACACAGTTCTGGGCTGCATAAACAGATATTTTTAAATTATTATTATTAACCACTTCTGATGACAATGTACAAAGCTGCAATATATGATAATCGTCTTCGTCATCAAAAACAAACACCTACATCTAAACCTCCATTCTTTCTTTAATTAACAATGGATTTTAGTGAAAAAGAATCTTCAAAATTTTAAAAATTATGGCATCAGATTTTTTCCAATTCAATGCCCTCCTGTCCCCTTGGAACTTAAACTCCCAGAATGCCTTTCACAAAGTTGAAGTAAAAGAAATGAGCTTACTTTGATTACAGCCCACATTATTATATTGCTATTATCTGTAGAAGTGTACTAAAGTTTACTAAAATCTATGGACTTAATAAGAGCCGAGGTGGCGCAGTGGTTAGAGTGCAGTACTGCAGGCTACTTCTGCTGACTGGCGGCTGACTGCAATTTGGCAGTTTGAATCTCACCAGGCTCAAGGTTGACTCAGCCTTCCATCCTTCCAAGGTGGGGAAAATGAGGAGCCAGATTGTTGGGGGCAAGAAGCTGACTCTGTAAACCACTTAGACAGGGTTGCAAAGCACTGTGAAGTGATATATACATCTAAGTGCTATTGCTATTATCTGTAGAAGTGTACTAAAGTTTACTAAAATCTATGAGTTAATAAAAATTTGAATAATGAATAAATAAATAAATTTCTTGGTTTTCAAGTTTCCTTATAGATTAATATGGTTACCTCTGAAGATGTATTAATGACCTAAGTCCATCAAACATTGGGCAGCACAAAAAAACAAAAACCCAAAAGTTAAAAAGAAACAAAGAATATAAATTGGTCAAAACTGAATGAACTTTTATGCAAGAACACAGATTACTCAGGTTTCTGACCACTTGTAAGGCTTTGCTTTAAAAACACATTTAAAATTAAAATAAAATATTGGTCCTAAAGTGAGAATTACTTGAGGAGTAAAACAGATGCAACAACATAGCACTATCAAACTCCTCATATAAGCTATAGCCCATCATTAATTCAGAACAGGATCTATAATGTTTCTGATGGGTATAGAGAAGCTTTGGTTTTGATTTTTTTTAAAATTCACAAATCCTTTGTGAATTAGTTGATTTGGGACAAATTCATACAGTGTTTTTCTCACATATCATCTGTAATAATTATTGAGCTTCCTGAACTTGGCAAATTACTTACTCTAACAGCTGCTTTGCCATTCTCTCTTACACAATCGCATCACATTTTTTTGTTCCTTAACTGGATTGTGTGAATTCACCTCTTGTAAGGAAAAGGTTGGAGTATAAGAAAAGGAGCTGACACAGTACAAATTATTATAAACCTTTATTTGGGCAAAAGGCAGAGTTAGCTAGAGATCATTCTTTTCTCTAGGATCCCATCAGGATTCAGTTAAGGAGAGAGGAAAGACGTAATAATATTTTAGCTTTGAACCCCAAATGATTTCTACTTACCCAAACACACGGACCGCAAGAACAAAAGAGCAAGGAAAATACTCTTGGTCGAACAAGGAGACTTCATGTTTCCTGAAAGAGAACAGAAATCTTTTATCATTTCAGCCCTACTGTAGGTAATAGGTCTGCCTTCTTAAGGGGCACTCATGCCATCAAATGAAATAAAATCACGTTCCCCAAATATAAAATAGCCAAAAAGTGGCCCCAAAGCATATCTAAATGCAAAAATAAAACAAAATCTTGAATTGAAGAAAACAATGTGTAGTTTTTTCTTAAAAGGACTCTGTAAGTAGAAGAAAAAATATTACCTGATTTATAGAATAAAAAATCAGTAGGTATTTATAAAGAGCTCAACTTTGCAAAAGTAGAATATTTTTTCCTGATAAATACCAAAAGCTTAACTTTGCAACAGTAGAATATTTTTTTCCTGATATATACCATGTTTCCCACAAAATAATAATATATTCATTTTTGTTTCAAAAGACGCATTATGACATATTTTCCGGTTAGGTCTTATTTTGGGGGAAATATAGTACTAAATGCCTCTGTCTGCTGACCATCTTAACTGGGGCTTATTTTTGGGTAGGGCTTATATTACAAGCATCCTGAACAATCATGCTAGGTCTTATTTTCTGGTTGGATCTTATTTTCGGGGGAAAGGGTAATATTGTTGGCTTATTTGCCTCTTGTTGCACACCAGACAATGGCATGTATTACTCTTCCCTCTCTCTCCTACTTGTGACTTACACCCATACCACATCAGTTGTGGGTTTCAAATTCGGTCACTACCAGTTCGTTCATGGGCGCACAACGCTTCTGCACATCCACAGAAGCTTCTGCACATCCACAGAGATATCTGGGCGGGTGGGTGGAGCCTCCCACTACTACCCAACAAAGCTATCGAAGTGCTGTCCCGGTGTTTGGAAGCCGTACGGGTCTGGATGGGGAGAAACAGGCTCAAGCTCAATCCCTCCAAGACAGAGTGGCTGTGGATGCCGGCATCCCGGTACAGTCAGCTGAGTCCACGGCTGACTGTTGGGGGCGAGTCATTGGCCCCGATGGAGAGGGTGCGCAACTTGGGCGTCCTCCTGGATGAATGGCTGTCTTTTGAAGATCATTTGACGGCCGTCTCCAGGAGAGCTTTCCACCAGGTTCGCCTGGTGTGCCAGTTACACCCCTTTCTAGACCGGGATGCCCTATGCACGGTCACTCACGCCCTTGTGACGTCTCGTCTGGATTACTGCAATGCTCTCTACATGGGGCTCCCCTTGAAGGGCATCCGGAGGCTACAGTTAGTTCAGAATGCGGCTGCGCGGGTGATAGAGGGAGCCTCTCGTGGCTCCCGTGTGACACCTATCCTGCGCAGACTGCACTGGCTACCTGTGGCCTTCCGGGTGCGCTTCAAGGTTTTGGTAACCACCTTTAAAGCGCTCCATGGCATAGGGCCGGGTTACTTACGGGACCGCCTACTGCTACCGAATACCTCTCACCGACCCGTGCGCTCTCACAGAGAGGGACTCCTCAGGGTGCCGTCAGCTAGGCAGTGTCGTCTGGTGACACCCAGGGGAAGGGCCTTCTCTGTGGGGGCTCCCACCCTCTGGAACGAACTCCCCCCAGGACTTCGTCAACTTCCGGACCTCCAAACCTTCCATCGCGAGCTTAAAACACATTTATTCATCTGCGCAGGACTGGATTAGATTTTAAATTTATATTGGTTTTAAAGGGGTTTTATTATTTATATTGTTTTTTAATAATTCAGCTTTTAGAATAAGTTTTTTAACTGTTATTTTAGTCTGTATTTATATATATGTTTTTACTTGCCTGTGAACCGCCCTGAGTCCCTTGGGAGATAGGGCGGTATATAAATGTGATTAATAAATAAAATAAATAAATACCGCTACCGGTTCACCCGATCTGAGGTGGACCGGTAGCAAGCCACCACTGTACCACATTCTGTACTCAGCTGTTGCTAAAGAAAATAACTCTTTCTCATTCTTTACCCAAGTTTTGATTGGGTGATTTACCACATTGCTCTGCCAACTGGCCCTAACCCTGCCAGGTCATTGTTACAAGATTCCAGTAGAATGCAGGATAAACTAATTGTTGGTTGAAAAGTATAATAATTCTAGAGTTTCATTATGAGTTACAGACAACAACAAAACAGGCAAGGCATTGAATGGGCACCACTACCAGCAAATATTAAGATATCTGAACTAATGCAGTTGTGAATAATGAATACTATAATAAAAATTGTAATTGCGGAACAGATCAGAGTAGCCGGCCTTTCTGCCTAGGTATTGCATTGAAGCTGTACTTCTTGTATGTACTTAGTGATTGGTAGCAGAAATTCCACCATATAAATCTTGCTGGATAGCCCAAGGCCTGTAGTATATGGTATCCTAAACAAGGACTTACTCATCTGTTCTGTTTTTGACAGAGCTATCTCTCCTCAAATAGGAGAACATTGTGTTCTTCTGCCCTAGATGCTAAGTAAAATTATACTGAGGTGCTTCATTAGATCCAATCAGTATTCCAATATAAACAGGTTTGCCACTTTTTCATCTATCTCCAGTCATGCAAAAATTTGTGCTTGGCAAGCTCTAAATGTATATAACCTTTCAAAACAGAATTAGGACAGAGTGCCATGGTGACTCATCTTTGTAGAGGAGAACCACGTTCATGGTGGCAAAAGCATTTCATGAAGTAAGATGCATCTCACAAAAGTTTATGTCCGACTGATTCCATGATTTAGGAAGGATCATTGTCCTGATCATCAGCTGTCCTCAAGTCACTGATCCTGTCACTGATCCTGAATCACTCAGGGGCACAGACGCCCTTAGCAGACCAAGTTCATGCAGCAACAGAAACTACCATATTTTTTGGAGTATAAGATGCACCTTAGTTTTTGGGGAGGAAAATAAGAAAAAAGCTGATTGGCAGGTAGATCGGCCTCCCGGAATACCTCCAATCAGGTGAATGTTAGCAATAGGTTCCTTGGTTGTGAGCTCTGTGCCTTGCTTTTTTTTCTGCCTCTGAAACTCTGTTTCAGAAAAAACTTTTTTTCCTGCCTCTGAAAGCCTCTGAAACAGCTTCAGAAAAAAAAGCCTCTGAAGCTCTGTTTGGGGGCTTCTTTTCTGAAGCTTCATTTCTGATGCTTTTTTCAGTCTCTGAAACCTCAGTTTGAGAAGCTGGGTGGGGCTACATTTGGAGTATAAGACGCACCCAGATTTTCACCCCCTTTTTGGGGGGAAAAAGGTGCATCTTATACTCTGAAAAATACAGTATTTTTCCACAGTACCCCACCATCTGTTCATAATATTGTCTCTTTTCTATCAAATATAACTATGGTTCAGGCGCTACTATCTCTGTTACCTTAAAACTAGATTGTTGAAATGTTCCCTATAACGCATTTCCTAAAAACTAAATGGAATATCCACTTTAAGCAAAAGTGACCTTATGTCTAATTAATACAATATTGTTTAGCATTTGTTTCCTACTATATTGTTCTAGCTGTGAATCACTGACAAAACAGTTTATTTTTAATACACCTGATTTTGCCTCTTCTTCCATGCTGTATCAGGCTCCCTTTGGCAAATCAAGGATGTTGCCTCACCATAATCATTTGTCCCAAGAGTTTCTTGAACAAAATGTATAGGCTTATTTCAGCATATGCACAACGCTATTTCTGTGGATTCTTGATACTCACTGAGGCCCAAGGTCGAAAAGAGTTTTCATAGTACTGAAGAGATTTAATTTGCAAATCAACATTTTTTATCATGCTACTTGGTTATCACTTTTTATATAGTTTGTTTTTAGATGTTTCTTGAATAGTAATATATGGCTGCATTTCTGGGTAGGATGAATTATGGTTCTAAATAAAAGAGACACAGATTTTCAAATTCAAGATATCACAGGAATGTCAAAGAATAAAGAAGGGACAATAGCAGTTTAAACGGAATTAAAACTGCCTAAAGGAAAACATTATTTCTTTTCTTTTGGAGCTCCCACCAAAAAAGAGGGGGGGGGAAATCCCAGTGGATTATTTCTAGTAAAAGATACTTTATTCTAACATGTTCTTACACCCTGAGCACAGCTGTGATATGCTAGGAACTATATTAACATGCAAGCCAACACAACCATTTTACTATGCCTCCAGGAAAATTGCAGGCATGGATTATTTGCGCATGCATTTATAGATACTGGAGGAGGGAAGGGAGAACAGAATGAAATATGGCTGCAAAGTGATTTCACTTGTGCTCCTGTTGCTTCCTTAGAAACAGCTGAATTAAGAGCAAGAAAACTTGAGTTCTCATCCTGCCTTCAGCACAAAAGCCAACAAAAACTATTCTATTCTATTGTGGCCGACACCCATTGTTTCTTCATATTGTCAATTGACCATACTTCATACTGTCAACTGACAGTAAAGTTACAGTACTATACTAGACAGGTACTGTAGCTATTTCAGAGAATGTTCCCATAACATGATCTGTGTTTAACACACAGAATCATCTATTGCAATATCCTTCCTGTTAAAGACTACTTCAGCTTCAATCGCAACAATACAAGAGCAAACAATAGATTTAAACTTAATGTCAACCGCTTCAAACTTGATTGCAGAAAATATGACTTTTGTAACAGAGTTGTTAACACTTGGAACTCACTACCTAACTCTATAGTCTCTACTCAAAACCCCAAAATCTTCAACCAAAAACTGTCTACTATTGACCTCACCCCATTCCTAAGAGGACTATACGGGGCGTGCATAAGAGCACAAAAGTGCCTACCGTTCCTGTCCTATTGTTCTCTTCATTATATGCATACTTTTACTTATACTTTTACTTATATATACTTTTTCTCTCATGATGAATTATTCTTTATGTTGATGATTGTATATACTGTTGTGACAAAATAAAATAAAAAAAACAATTACCCATTACTACAAGCAACATGAAGATTATCCTTGCACTGTGTGATCTACTGCCAGTGAAAATTTCATGTTCTCCAAAAACACTGCAAATATAAGGTTCCATCTACCATATGAAAATCTGAATGGTGAAAAGGCAGAGAGATCACAACTTATTTATTCAGAATCTCAAAATGTTGCATACTGTGCTTTTTGCCTATTCTTCCTGTCTTTAAGAGTCTAGCCACATTGAGTTTTACAAGAACAAAAGACTGGAAGAAAAAAATCTCGCTAGAATCTGGCATGGCATGCAGTCCAGGGAATAACCAGGGAGCATTCAATGAATGAGAAGAGTTTCAACTGAAAAGTTAGGTTAAAGACAACCATAGATAATCATAGGATTGATCAATTCATAGGAATTTATTTACTGGCAAAATATTCATTCCCATTGCAAAAATGCCTGTACCCAAAATCTAGAATTTTGCACAGCACTTCAGATGAGCTACATATGCCAAACAATGAAAATATCCTTAAAATCACAGAGTTTATGGCCGAGTTTGATGTTGTATTCTAGAACCAACCAAGTTATTTACTTTGGAAAACAAGTCAGAATGAGATCATACAGTTACTGGCAACAAAAGTCAAAGAGAAGATTGCTGCATTTCTGAACTCAACGAGACATTACGCTGTTATTCAGGACCATGTATCTGTCGCAAGCCAAATGGAAAAAATGACTTTAATGGTTCATTTTCTAACAGCAAATGAAGTGGAAATATCAGAGCAATGGAGATCTCCAGAGAGCATTCTCTCAAATGCCTTTACACTGATGATATTCCAGAACATGGTATGATGAATGTGCTTCTTAAAATGCTAGAAGATAAAGAAATTACAATCGATAACACGAGCGTCAAGACTACTACAGCATTGTCCACCTGAAAGAAAAGGATAGATCAGTGCAAATACAAATCTGAGAGTTAGGTTTACATATACATATACATATACATATACATATACATATACATATACATATACATATACATATACATATATATATATATGCATACATACATACATACATACACACACAGTATTTTTATACTGTATTTTGTCTTATTCCCTTAACTTGGTGGAGGCTGGCTGCTGAGCTTTTAAAATGTAATTCAATGTGTCCATCTGCATTGATGCATTAATAGAAAACATTGAAACAACTTCTGAGGCATGATGGGAAAATTGAGTGGGCACAATTAAGCTACCAGGCACCAATTCAGAAGCCAATGATGCTCAATTGCCATGTTAGATAATGCTTTCACTGTTGATGGGCGAAAAATGATTTTAAAAATGGACTCACCAGAAATACACTTAACTTCACATTTCTAAATAGTTTAGCTCAAGAACATACAGGGTTATACAGTTCAGGAAAAACAGCAGCTTCGGTGCTGTATAATATTTTAAAATTCTTTCTTCAACCTGAGGAAGATCTTCACCAACAACGCAGGGTACTGGGATCAGTTTTGACATGATAGAAGCATGCCAATGATTCAGATGATAAACTGAAAGATATAATTCAGTCATATCAACTCCAAAGACTATTCTATATAGAATTAGGGTGAACACCTTCTTTTGAACTGTGCGTGTTGCTCTGCGAGTTCCTTTGATATTCCTGAAATAGCTGCCAGTAGAGAAGACAGCCACTCCAAATTGAAATGAATAAAAACAGATAAATCCGCAAGAAAACCTAGTTGGCTTTCCTGCCATTTCAGTGGCCTGTGGACCTTCAAATCTTTACAAAAAGAGGACATAGAAAGTACCTACTTGGATTATTCACACACATTAAAATGCTAGTCTTTGGGAGTGGTGCGGTGGCCTAGAGGTGGAGCTCTCGCCTCACAATCAGGCGGCTGTGGGTTCAATCCTAGGTAGAGACAGATATTTCTCTCTCTGGGCACAATGAGAATATATCAGCTGAACAAATCTCCACACTGGCGTCAGGAAGGGTATCCAGCAAGTCAACACCCTGCTAGCTCCATTCAGTTGCCCAGATTCTACCCCCTCAAGGGATTATGCAGTCGTTAAACGATGGTGATGATTAGAATGTTAGAACAGAATAGAATAACAAATTATATTGGCCAAGTGTGATTGGACACACAAGGAATTTGTCTTGGTGCATACGCTCCCAGTGTACATAAAAGAAAAGATACATTCATCAAGAATTCTAAGGTCTTTATTGTACAGATAGGAAAAGTTGCTGTTTATTTAAAATAAAGCAGTGAAAATAAAATGTTGTGGGCCTAGAACAAACAATAAGATCTTTCTTTTGAGCTGCCCTTGCAAAGCTAGTACATGACAACTGGGCTATGACTACTTTTAGGATTTCAGCTGGGATGCGATAACTGAGCATACATCAATTTCCTTTTAAAAATGTTGTCAACCTCTTTAATTATGAACATTTACCTACTTATCTAAGAAGTCCTGTGCTACAGTGGTGCAGACTTCATCATGCTATTTTTATTTTCATTCTACCTCTGCGTTCATACTTTTCAATGTCCTAAAATCCTACTTCAAGGTTTCTTTTTAATATTCTAGTTTCCAAGGCAAAAGACCAAGGTCTCTGGAAAAGGTTCCGACGCTGGGATAAATGGGGGAAAAAAAGAGAAGAACAGACTCCATTATAGTGATGATGAACGCATCGCTACATGAACAGATCAGCAAGGGGAAAAATGACTGTAGTCGTAGTTGACACTGACTTGATAAAACATAATCAAAATGTAAAAAAAAAAAAATTCAAAAGCCCAAGCAACTGTAGTTTAAAATAGAACAACACAGGGAGAGCTGAGCCTCAAGAACCCATTTATTCAATTTATCTCCTTGTTACTTCTGGGAATACTCGTTCTGCCTAAACACTTGTGTCTGCTTGGGGCGTTTATTTTATTTTTTGGTGGTTGTTCCTTTTTTTAATCCTTTTAAAAAATGCCGACCCAGCAGTGAATTTTTCCAATAGTCTAAATACTAACAAGACAAGTGTCTCTTCAACGTAACAGGAGCTTCTTAAAGGAGAGGTCAACTCACTAAAGAGTTGACTAGGCAAGCTGGGCAAAAGCATTCTTTTTGTATAAGAGCGTTTTCAAAATACTACTGTTAGAAAAAAAACACACAAGTGTGTGGACTCATTCAAAGAGACTGTTGACTTTATCTTTGAAAGAAAAATATCTGAGACACGCAAACCGGAAGCCATGGTTACCAAGTGCAAGGAAATACCCTGTTATCATGGTTGTGTGTGTGTGTGGGGGGGATATTACTTCTCAACTGAATACTAAAACACCCGTAGGATCAGATATAATAGAGATCTGTTTACTAGGGTGTTCAGTTACATCTATCTGAAGCCCTCACTGTATTCTCTTTCTACATTCAAAGATCTGCTGCCAACTGCCAGTCTCTCTATCACATATAAATAAATACCTTGTCTTAAAATTATAGATGCCTTTTTATATAGCATAACTTTGTTTTTACATAGGTTGGGTTAGTAGTAGCTGGCAATTTGGTAACCAATTGATTAATAATATATAATAATATAATAATATAACAACAGAGTTGGAAGGGACCTTGGAGGCCTTCTAGTCCAACCGCCTGCCCAGGCAGGAAACCCTACACCATCTCAGTCAGATGGTTATCCAATATTTTCTTAAAAATTTCCAGTGTTGGAGCATTCACAACTTCTGCAGGCAAGTCGTTCCACTGATTAATTGTTCTGTCAGGAAATTTCTCCTTAGTTTTAAGTTGTTTCTTTCCTTGATCAGTTTCCACCCATTGCTTCTTGTCCTGCCCTCAGGTGCTTTGGAGAACAGCCCCCTCTTCTTTGTGGCAACTCCTTAAATATTCTTAAATTATTTGGCTGAACTCTACCAAGTTGTAAAATGCTGACAAACAATAGCCAAGGAGTGGCTGATTAAATTTGGAGGTGGGGGCGGGGGGGGCGCTTGGAGAAATGCCTAAATAGCAACACAATTGCTCACTATTACATTAGATTTAATTAGACTTAATAAAGGTCTTATTGTAACATTAATAACTAGCACAGCTTTAAGATATTAGAGATTGAAAACATAAATGAGGTGAACGTCAAGAAAATTTGTAAACAGGTACATTTTGGAGAATTTTAAAACATGAAGCAGAATATTCAAGGAACTTGCCAGTGCTGCCTTTTTAAAAATATATCACCATGTTGATTAAAATAAAGTAATTTTTAGTCGTGTTGTTGGAATTGTGTATCTTTTGATAACTATAGAGCCTGTTGCTCGGTTATTTTTCACCAGTCTTAAAACTGGATAATAAGAAATTTCAGTATGAAATGGAAAAAATAAAGTTTAGGGTAAATACTTTCATTTGGGCATGAATGATACTCAAATCATAATTCTTAAAAATAACAGATAGATATATAGGACAATCAGAAGCAAAATTGATATTGACAAATGTGTTTTTCTTCCTCGCAGTAGGTGGTTTATTTTAATTTAATGAGTTTTGTATTTTCTGAGCTTTCAGATTCCATGATGAAGAGCTGCCTCCACTGGAATTACAAAGTGCTTCGGAATATTGTAATTTTATGGCTCATTTTGTAAAGACTGTTGAAAATGAGATTTGTTCCATGAAGAATCTCTCCATCCTACCCCTACTGCTCAAAGTGATTAAAAATGGTTCCTTAATAAATAGGGTTTATTGGCATTTTATTTATAGAATAAACATGGTATTAAAGCACATGGCTATTGTGGGATGGTAATAATAGGATAGATAGGGAACAGTCATTCAAAATCTTTAAAGTTGTTATCAGAATAAAACTAGAGCAACAAAGAGGATAAGGCATCTGGAGGCTAAACTATATGATGAATGAGTGGGGTAATAATTAGGTATGTCTAGAATCTCTAGACATATCTAATAGAAGCTGGTTCAGTGGCTAAGATGCTGAGCTTGTCGATCAAAAGGTTGGCGGTTCAGCGGTTCGAATCCCTAATGCTGCATAACGGGGTGAGCTCCTGTTACTTGTCCCAGCTTCTGCCAACCTAGCAGTTCGAAAGCACATAAAAAATGCAAGTAGAAAAATAGAGACCACCTCTGGTGGGAAGGTAACAGGGTTCCATGTGTCTTTGGCATTTAGTCATGCCAGCCACATGACCATGGAGACGTCTTCTGACAGTGCTGGCTCTCAACGGAGATGAGCACCGCCCCCTAGAGTCAGGAACGACTAGCACATATGTGCGACGAGAACCTTTACCTTTACCTTTAGAATCTCTAGATACTTGCTTCCGCTGCTCATATATAATCCAGGACTCAGACAAAAATAAAGACTGGGGTGACATGATAGCAGTTTCCAATACCTGGGGGGGATATTGAAGAAGAGGGGGGTCAATCTATAATTCAAAGCACCTGAAGGCAGGACAAAAAGCAATAGATTAATCAAGGAGAGAAGCAACTTAGAACTAAGGAGAAATTTCCTGACAATGAGAACAACTAATCAATGGATCAGCTTGCCTCCAGAAATTGCAGGAGCTCCGTCACTGGAGGTTTTTAAGAAGAAATTGGACAGCCATTTGTATAAAATGATATCTGGTCTCCTGCATCAGCAGAGGGTTGAATTAGAAGACCTCCAAGGTCTTCTCCAACCCTATTCAGGGGTGCTATTCAGCAGGTTCTGACAGGTTCTGGAGAACTGGTAGCGGAAATTTTGAGTAGTTTGGAGAACCGGCAAATACTACCTCTTGCTGGCCCCAGAGTGGGTGGGAATGGGGATTTTGCAATATCCTTCCCCCAGGAGTGGGAAGAGAATGGGGATTTTGCAGTATCCTTCCCCCGGAGTGGGGTGGAGATGGAGATTTTGCAATATCCTTCCCCTGGAGTAGGATGGGAGTGGAGATTTTCCAATATCCTCTCCCCAGGAGTGGGGAGAGAATGGGGATTTTGTAGTATCCTTCCCCTGGAGTGGGGTGGGATTGGGGATTTTGTAGTATCCTTCCCCTGGAGTGGGGTGGGGATGGAGATTTTGCAATATCCTTCCCCTGGAGTGGGGTGGGAATGGAGATTTTGCAATACCCTTCCCATGACATGCCCACCAAGCCACCCCCAGAGAACCGGTAATTAAAAAAAAAACTGAATTCCACCACTGACCCCATTATTCTATGTTCTACCTGGGAAGGCAACACAGGCCATTACTACATCTTTTTACACAAAGGAGATCCTTACAACTCAGAGCTGGAAGTATGGATATATGCTTCCAGTTGAAGTAATTAACAGCAGGAGAACAGAAGGAACAAACCAAATACACAATGCTCTTGATTTTAGACTATCTCATATATTCAGCTTAATGGCTCAGCTGGCATTTCTTTTGTTACATGTGCAAACTCCCATGTAGATTGTTCTTAGACCAATGCATGAAATATATATTGTGCAAATAATCAAGTTTGGAGATTCAATCGAAGTTAATTCGATGGAATTTTGTACTCAATTGAAAAGTTAATCACTTTATTTAATTCTGGACATTTCAACCCTGGGTTTTGCTTTTTTTCCCTTGAATCTTCTGTCAAAACATTATATTTATCCCTCTCAATTACTCCAAAGTCGATCATAAATGTAAAAAGTTGCTTGGTAGTTCGATGGGCAGCATATAAATTTAATAAATGTTCTTAAATAAATAAATATTTTTTTCACAAATATATTTGGGAGATCCTTGGTAACAATCCCCCCCATCCCCCGTGTGCATATGGCCATCCAGGCACTGCAGGAAGCATCATCAGCAAGTATAAGTCTTGCTGGGATCCTGGGTTTAGAAAATTTAGAACTCTGCCGCCTTCGACAAGACCTGAGCTTAACTCATATAATCATCTGTTACAATGTCCTTCCTGTTGAAGACTACTTCAGCTTCAATCGCAACAATACAAGAGCACACAATAGATTTAAGCTTAATGTGAACAGCTTCAATCTTGATTGCAGAAAATATGACTTCAGAAACAGAGATGTTAATGCCTGGAATGCACTACCTGACTCTGTGGTCTCTTCCCACAATCCCCAAAGCTTTAACCAAAAACTATCTACTATTGACCTCACCCCATTCCTAAGAGGTCTGTAAGGGGCGTGCATAAGAGCACCAGTGTGCCTACCGTTCCTGTCCTAATGTTCCCTTTGATTGTATCCAATTTTATATAGTTATTACATACTTATGCTTATATATATGCTTATACATCGTATAGTTATTTCATACTTATGCTTATATGTACTGTTGTGACAAAAAAATAATAAATAAATAAATAATAAATATAAACTCAGTTTTCAATTTTAGAATTCGAAGGGATCCTCTATAAGCCATCAGCTTCTTGTTTGACTCCAAATAAAGGAAGAAAGAGCATTTAGTCATATTTCTCAGGATCTCAAAGAAATGTGCAAGTCCGAGTCAGGGAATCAAGGATTGTATATGAGCACCAGCAGCAAACAATGAAATATAAGAGGTTGGAAGAATATTAACTTTTAAGTACAGTTAATAGCAGGGGTGAAATTTATTTACCTTCAGTACCAATTCGCAAATGTGAGTGCGCATGTGACACCTCTGCGCATGCGCAGAGGGTCAAAAACGAGACGTGATGATGTCTGGGTAAGTGGGCGGAGCCTCCCACCACCGGCACTACCTGTTTGCCCGAGCCGGATAAAACCGGCTCAATTTTACCACTAGTTAACAGAGTTGTGGAAATCCTTCAAAAGAGATCTTTCTAAAGACATGGTGGTACTTACAAAGCACCAGTTTCCTATTTGTTAAAGTCAAAATACCTTTTTTTCAGGCTTCTGAGGTTGCTAATGAGAGTTGTTACCAACCGTTCCCAAACTCATGAGTATATTCACCATTTTGCTTTTAATATAAACATTTACCTCCTGACACAAAGTTTCAGCAATTATTACTATCTCCAAAGATAACTGCACTATTGCACACCATGGTAGTATCTTTAGCTTGGAGATCAGCCGAACACTTCCTAAATACTAGTGCCAAATAATTTGAGTGCTAAGGGTAACAAGAGAGGTTGGCTTATGAGGCCAAGGTAAGTTAATTGTACATATTTTCAATGCAGTGATTACATCAAGCTGCACTTTACCTTCTAATGACTTTTGTATATGAGAGGCACAAAATTACTGGATTCTCGTAGTTTATTTCTTATACGTTATCACTATGAGTCAGAGTTAAAAACCTGTGAATCCTTTCCTCAGGAGAGTTCATCATTACATTTTAATTGAGACCATGAAGCCACTACGGTCAAACAAGCTTATAATTATGGTAGTGTTGTACTGGATTTAATATGTGTATGATTAAAATGCTCTTCATGAATTCAAAGTCAAGAAAGTTATTAACAGACAGACACAACTTAAGAATGATTCCTATATTGTATTCAGGTAGAAAACAGACATAGATAGGCATAGAAATTTAATGAATAAATAAAATAGACAATAAAAATTGCATGGCAAAACTACTGGGAATCAGCAGAGCAGCCAAACCAGAGGTGGGTTTCTGCAGGTTCTGACCAGTTCTGGAGAACTGGTAGCGGAAATTTTGAGTAGTTCAGAGAACCGGTAGTAAAAATTCTGACTGGCCCTGCCCCCATCTATTCTCTGCCTCCCAAGTCCCAGCTGATCGGGAGGAAATGGGAATTTTACAGCATCCTTCCCCTGCCACGCCCACCAAGCCATGCCACACCCACCAAGCCCATCCACAGAACCAATAGTAAAAAAATTTGAAACCCACCACTGAGCCAAACACTTACTGGCTAAATTCTATTTTCCCACTAATACCTAAAAAAGAAATCACACTAATTAAAATTTACTAATTTCACTGAAGTTCTACTTTTTTTGCTTTCCTAGTATCCCTTGATTGTAGAAACTCACACTCAACACATTAAGACATTAGAAAAAGAACAATGGTGACCAAGATACGCACCAAGACAAATTCCTTGTGCGTCCAATCACACTTGGCCAATAAAAAAAAGTCTATTCTATTCTATTCTATTCTGGTAGAACATATACACTTTCTGATATATTTGCTATTATTACATTTAAGAGTGATTACTCTTTAAAAACAGCTTATAAATGTTTTTAAAAGAACAATAATATTACTATTGATGCTTCATGCATGACATCATATTCTTTTTACCATCTAAACTATTTTCAATCACACAGATCTTTGTACAATTTTGGAATTAACAATAAAAGAAGCAGCCATGGTGGCGTAGTAGTTAGAATGCAGTATTGCAAGCTAACTCTGCCCACTGCCAGGAGTTCAATCCTGAGCGGCTCAAGGTTGATTCAGCCTTCCAACCAGAGGTCGGTAAAATGAAGACCCAGTGTTGTGACCCAGGTTCCTGGACCCGGACTCCTGGACTCGGATGATTCAGAAAGTGAGGGAGAAGACCTGGCCAGCCCTGCTTCTCTTGAGCCCTTTCCCTCCCTGGCACCCACTCAAAGGGAGGAGGAGGGGCCGGCAAGGCCTGATTCTCTGGAGCCTTCTTCTGATTTGGCAACGCCCCAAGAACAGTTTTGGAGTGATGCAAGATTACGTAGACGTGATCGGCGTGCGCAGCAGCGGAAGAGTTGGGACAAAGCCAAGTCATAATTGTCATGCAGTGACATCTGCAGAGACTATAAATAGGAGGCGGGACTTTCTGGTTTTTTGTCTTGGACAAAGCAATGAATTGGCGCGAGCTAACTGTCTCAATGGAGGGAAGAATATATTCGTGAGTAATTCTGGCCTTATCTATAATTTCCTCGTTATCTCCAGAAACTTGGCAGGCCCGTGGGTAGACGTGGCCAGGACATGTATCTATGTAAATAAAAGGAGAAAAGAAGGCCTCTGACTGACTCTTTGCTGGGAGTATTAGGGGGAGGGAAACAGAACACCCAGATTGTTGGGGCAATATGCTGATATTGTAAACTGCTCAGAGAGTGCTCTAAAGACTATGGAGCAGTATATATGTCTAAGTACTATTGCTAAAACTGTCTGGTACTTTGAGCAACAAATGTTTAAAAAGATTTGGATATGCAACACCTCATGTTGATCAGTTTGAGCTATAAAAACATTTGACATTTCCTAAACATTACAGGGTACTTAGCTCTGTTCACAAAGTAGTTGAGATCTCAATTCTTACAAAGCATTTCATAGATTATGCTCACATATAACTGGTGTTCTGGATAGAAATATTGAATATAAATGCAGTATTTGTATTTTTCCTGAATATTATATGTGAATGCGTGTAGATATAATATCAAATATATTTAGGACTATTACTCAAATTTTAAAATACCTCTTAATTAAATATACATTAATAAATATTTTAATAATGACCAAATATGCATCTTGATGAATTCACCCCAATCATCATAGATGCCCCAAACAAATAAGACACATAGAGCACACAGGGGAGCCCAGATAGCATACAAAGCTTAAAATATGGAATCACAGCATACAACACCTAGCACCCAAAGATAAAACAATATCCCAAGTCCCCAAAGCAAGCGATCATATCAGTAGCAGCAGAGCACATCTAGCCACCTATTCCAATTGTTGACTGAAACACCATGTCTTCAGATCTTCACAAAAGTCTAACAAGGTCAGGATCACCTAAGCATCCAGTGAAAAACTGTTCCACAGGGCAAGTGTTGTCATTGTGAAGACAAAGTCATTTGCTGAAGTTTGGATATTGCCTTACAGATTTAAACACTGCTTTGTTTAGAGTTCTGTTGCTTTACTCTGCCTTCACTATTAAGAATAGAGAGAAGGATTCAATTGAGAAACATCGGCTTTAAGCAGAATGATAAAGAAGCAGATCTAAGAATTAGGACAACATAATAAAGCAAGGGTTTATATGGATGTTGGAAAGGGACGTTGGAAACAGCATGTTTTCTGCTGATGGACATTTCTCAAGCCAAAATGAAGAATCAAGAATAGACTTTACTATTAAAGGAATTGTGTAACAGTATGGGAAATGCCTAACTCTGAGAAAGGAATTACCCCTTAAAATAATCCGTGGAGTTCAAACATTACCTTTCCTAATGATCCATTCAACCCGATTAAGGAATAGCTGGAGGACAGAGGTGGTCTGAGCCAAAAGAACAACAACAAAAAGATCCAACTGGATGAATACATCAGTGCAGATTTCTGGACCTGAGACTGCACAACTGTAATCTTTTTCACTTCTCTATAAGCTTCAGGAATTTTCCCTTTTTTATCCTAGAAGTCTTCTTATGATAATTCTACATATTTCAAATGTTTGGATTCCACATTAAATTCCATAAATGCAATGTCTCCTTTGCTTACTTTTAATTTTGAAAGTAGACTCATGGGATTTGGGCAGCATATAAATTTAATAAACTGTGATTGGTTGCACAGTCAGCCAGATAATCATCTTTTCATTACCCCTTATAGATAAAGTATCATTCCTGACACCTTGCTAAATTCCACATATGGATATCTAGCCAAGGACAATACATGAACCTTTGACAAATAACCATCATTCTAAATTAATACGGACAACCCTATGAACTTCTGTCTAAAAACTGGCAATAGTAGATCAGAGCCAAATCATGTTAGACAGAATTCCAGCTCATAAATGTATTTCCCAGAGCAAGTAAACTATAACTCAACTTTATTGAAAATCCCCAATTGTCCGCTATACACAAAACCAAATTTTATATTGTATTAATCCCATTTTATATCAAAAGAGGATAGTTTACTGTTTAAAACAACACAAAATTGCTCTTTAAAAACAAATCATTATTGTCATCTATCAACTTTGAGATAATGTATTAGTTTAGGAATCACTGGTTTCAGGCTGTAATTTCCAATAACTTCAATAATTCACTCTTTCAAGAGACAGCAATGGAATTGGAAAGGAGTGTGTAACTTGAATAAATGGCCAAGAAGCATTTGACAAAAATCAAATTCAATTTTAAATTGTACAGAAGTTTTAAGAAGTGCTTCAGCAAAATTAAACTGGATTGTGATTATATTTTAAAAAAAAAAACCAAAAAAAGACCAAATGTAAAATCATATTAAAGACACTTTCCTTTCAAGAAAATTGCTTGCAAGATGTTAACAGTAATAATTTCAGCACTTCAAGGAAGGACAGCTCCTAGTGCATTCCACTTTAATATCAAGACTACCCAATTTTTCTAATTGTTGCAAAGCTTGCAATCCAGTAATCATTTAAGTCCTAGAAAGATAAACAAATAACTTTTAATTAGCTTGTTTATTTAGTTATCAAATTTACATGGCTGCCCATCTCACAAGAAACTTTATTGTTAATCTTAATACTTACTATTTTAACATATTACAACATATTAGAACTTGGGCCTTGGTATTTCACACAATTTTAGAGGGAGGGAGGGAAGGAGGGAGGGAGATAGATAGATAGATAGATAGATAGATAGATAGATAGACAGACAGACAGACAGACAGACAGACAGACAGACAGACAGACAGACAGATGATGGAGGGAACAATGTTTATCATTCCAGGGTATAATAATGTAATAAATTATAGCTTTTATTTTATAAGGAACAGCACTTCCTTAAAGATTTAACTACATCTAAGCAGCACATGCAAAGATGTCACGGGAACTAACATCAATGTTCATTATAGTCTAACTGCTTTTGAGAAAAATGAATATAGCACAGCATGGCTTTCAATTTAAAGAAGCAAAAATTAAATGGACAATGTCCTTTTCTTCAAAGATTAATCTTTTTGTTACTGAAATGAATACTTCTTTTGCTGAATACCTGGGTTTTTTAGACTGGTGTGACAATTTAATTTCAGTACTTAATTGTGAAAGGTAAGATTTTCAGATTTTTTTTGAAAAAAGAAGATAGAATTGCTTATTGAATTAAAGACAGTAAACCAGGAAGTGCTAATTATTAATCAATCAGGATTTAAAAATATATGCATTTATTTATTTTAGCTAATTTATATAGCCAATCAAATTAAACATGTTACTCTGGGTGATAACATAGTACACAATACTGTATTTTATAAAGCCAAAACAGAAAAAAGTAAAACACAATTGAACCTCATAATCAACTTATTACACCTAACCACACACATTCTGGTTTCAAAAATATCCTAGTTCCTTAGAGAAAATCTGTTCATACTCTTTGGAAAGGCTAATAGAGTCAGGGCCACCAGAAACTGTCAGGCCCATGGGTGAAAACTTTCTATGCTGTTCTTCTTAAGTGGTCTACAATTAATTAATAGTAACCATTTGACTCTTCATAAGACTTTGGAGACACACCCTAGCTAAATGTTGCCAATATTTCCACTCTTGAGACTCACTTTGTCTGCATTATTTTTAATCTGCTCTAGTTTCCTCTTTGAGTATTCAGGAAACTTTAAAAGGGCTTTTTCTTCCACTAGCATAACAGTTAATCTAACACAGGCAGTAAATCACAATAATTCTTAATCTTTATTATTTTAGTAAGCCCTGGCATTCAGTTTGGCTGCTCTCTCTGATTTCTAACCTGTCACTCTCTTTAGCTACAATCAAGTTTTCTACTAGGAACAACAGCCAGAGCAGCTGAGGTCTATATCACCTCTTTATTCCAGTGACAACATATGCTTTTAAAGGGAAAGTGACTATTTCTCACTCTGCCCTAGGGAAAATTTCCATGACATGAGTTGTTGTTCTTTTTTTACCTGATCATAGATCACTGGCCAGAGGCATATAAAGATGAGGTTCTCACCAACCTGCCTTCCACTGAGGACCTGTATAGTGCACGAGTCAAAAAGAGGGCTGTGAAAATATTTACAGACCCCTCACATCTTGTTTCAACTCCTACCCTCAAAGCAACGCTACAGAGCACTGCACACCAGACCAACTAGACACAAGAACAGTTTTTTCCTGAACGCCATCACTCTGCTAAACAAATAATTCCCTCAACACTGTCAAACTAGTTACTAAATCTGCACTCCTATTAATCTTCTCATCGTTCCCATCACCCATCTCCTTCCACTTATGACTGTATGACTGTAACTTTGTTGCTTCTATCCTTACAATTGATATTGATATTGTTTCCTGATTGCTTATTTGTACCCTATGACTATCATTAAGTGTTGTACCTTATGATTTTTGATGAACGTATCTTTTCTTTTATGTATATTGAGAGCGTATGCACCAAGACAAATTCCTTATGTGTCCAATCACACTTGGCCAATAAAAAATTCTATTCTATTCTGTTCTGTTCTGTTCTATTCTATTTTTGATAGGAATATTAAAAGACATTGTTCTGCTGAAATTCCCTCTTTTACACAGCTCTTAAATAGCTCTGCTCCCTTTCTTCCTTTGGCTAATAAGAGATTATGGTCCCCCTAAAATTGTAACCCTCAATAGTATTTTTCTGGGCAGGGTTTGGCCAATTTACTACTGAAATGAAGAATCCCAAGACTCTAGGCTAATCCGAGGGGGAAAAAATCCAGAAAAGAGTAACAACCTATTTTTGTTTTACTTCCATGAAAACTACATTCACAAGGAGTCAAATATAACTTGGAGACTTTATTTTGAACTGATGCAATTATTTAAATAAGTGAACATCTTGTATTATATGCTGTCCAGATAAGAAACAACTATGTTGAATCTCAGTAAAAGCTATTCTTCTCTTCTCACAGAGACTAATCAAAACCTTACAGGAAACTCAAAAATGAAACACAAAGACAATAGCAACCACCAGCTCATGTCCCTTAGACATTAATATTTAGGTGCTTAGTCTCACCTCTACTGTGGGAAATATGCAACCATTATGACTAGCAGCCAATCTGCTGGTTTGCGTATTTATTAAAAACTGATCAAGTAGGTAGTTGGAAACTATATTTTGTACAAAACATACCAAGTTAGCTAAATGCTATATGAAAAAGTGTATGCTTTGATATTTTAAACCTATTTTATTGGATAACCCCAGCATTAAGAGATAAATCCTTATCCTCTTTTTCCACACCATTCACTGATTCACTGTCTTCCCTACACACACAGTGTGTGTGTGTGTGTGTGTGTGTGTGTGTGTGTGTGTGTGTGTTTTCGACGGAGCTGTGATGTTTGGTTTTAATGGTGGTTGTTAGTCCAGACTGTCTTATTTGTTTACATGTTTTTAATTGTTCTAATTACTATTATATTTTGTAAGCTGCCCAGAGCTTACTAGAGTGGGTCACTATATTAAATCTAGTAACAAAACAGACAAGTGCCTGCCACATTATATCCCAGACTTATTAATTATCAATAACAAAGACAAAAAAGTCTGGATAATGGACATGGCGCTACCTGGAGACAGAAGAACAGAAGAGAAGGAACTGCAGATAATTACATTATACAAAGACTTGCAAATAGAAGTAGAATGACTGTGGCAAAAGAAAGTTGAGATAGCACTAATAGTGAATAGGCACCTTTGGTACAACCCCAAAACACCTGGAGCACCTCTTGAACACCACCAGTATTGAAAAAAAATCTTCACCAATCACCCTCAATTGCAAAAGGCAGTTTTACTTGGAACAGCTTACATCCTGTGGCAATACCTTTAACACTATCAAACAACAATACCTGCCTATCCCATGTCCTTGGGAAGTTCTTGATAGGTGGATAAAAGTGCCAAATCCAGTCTAAACACCTATGCTATGGATAGTATGAAAACAACCAGCAATGCTGTCATAGTTAGCCATTAGTTGTCTAGGACAACCTGCATGTCACCTAACAATGCTCTGTTGTTACAGGTAACCTGGCCAACTGAAATATAGGCTTTTGCCCAAGGAGCAATGGGTCATATTGGATGTAGACACATTTTTTTTAATTATTATTTTAACAAAAGACTTATGAGGCTTACACCTATGAAGCAGTCAAACAAACCACTTTTTGTTAGTTGCAACCAAAAGATTATCCTCTTAACTATTTCCAGCTATATGTAATTAAATATTATACACAAAGAAATCTGGATAATTCTAGCAGATAAATTAGCGTGTAGTCATATTCTGAATACTACACTCATCACTGTGTATGCTACAGATAGTCAAACTGTTTCTACCACTATTGCCTTCCATCAAAAACAGCGTGAAGCAGGTATATTACAATGCGTCTGTTTTACAAAGAAGAAAAGATAAGATCATTGTTGAATCCTCTTGAGATAGTATTTGTTTCATTGTTCTATCAAATTACTTATTGTGCTTTTGATATTCCTGAGTATTCCTTCTGAGTTAAGAAGTGTTAGATAAAGGTAAAGGTTCCCCTCGCACATACATGCTAGTCGCTGCCGAATCTAGGGGGCGGTGCTCATCTCCGTTTCAAAGCCAAAGAGCCAGCGCTGTCCGAAGACCTCTCTGTGGTCATGGGGCCGGCATGACTAGACACCAAAGGTGCTGTCAGCCTCCGCTTTAATTTAGTGTATTTCTCCTACTAGATTATCTGACTATTTTATTACCTTGTTAAAAGTTTGCTCTACTGATTGTCTTACATGCTTTATGGAGAAGGGGGGGGGAGGTTTTCACTGTTCCCAGCGTCGGCTGACATTGTATGTGGGGGAGAGGGGAAATGCCATTTTCAAAACCAGAGGTTTGAATTGTGTTGGCGCGTGAATGTAACGGCAGCTGCTGATTCCACATTCCATTCAGAAGATTGACAGTGGGAGAATATCGGAAGTGAAACTACACGTGGCTGAGGAGAAAGAAGACATTGGACTATTACTGTATGACCTCTAGTAGGGGGAGGGTTCAGGAGAGAATATGACTCTGGGGTTTTGATTTACTTCCAGTTCCAGCTTTGCTTTCACTGCATCCAGACTTGTATGATAAAGATTACCAAATTCTTCAACATGATGAAGTTGGGTTTTTATTTTCTCAAACACTGATCTGGGGCAGGCTGACAGGCGCATGGAACGCTGTTACCTTCCCACCAAAGATGGTCCCTATTTTTTCTACTTGCATTTTTACGTGCTTTCGAAACTGCTAGGTTGGCAGAAGCTGGGACAAGTAACAGAAGTTCACCCCGTTACACAGCAGCACTAGGGATTCGAACCGCTGAGCTGCTGACCTTTTGATCTACAAGCTCAACGTCCTAGCCCCTGAGCATAGTGAAATACCATTCTGTTTTCTGAATCAACACTCCATAACAGTGATGGGGGAATAGGCTCACTTTTATTATTATTCATTTTTTTATGCTACCCATCTCCCCTACAAAATGACTCTGGACATCATCATCATCATCACAACAACATTAATTGTTCCATTATTGCTGGGACCTACAAGATCCTTTATATTTTCTATTGTACAATGGGAAAGTTTCAACCATTCAATGATCCTGCAAAAATTATCTCAATAAATTATGGTAATCTTATACATATAGTTATGCTTTGATCATTTGGTTTTCCTTGGAGGTTGTATGACTGAACTCATAGTATGGGGCCTCCACTGTTGCTTGTATATCATCTTGTATTTCTTAGCGTGGTATGTAAATGCATTGTGATTCTTTCTACAAATCATTTCAAATGATTTGCTTAGCAAAATATTTGAAACAACCAAATATGATTTTGGTATGCACAGCTGATGCTAATGAAAAATGCATTGTAGCATAATTTTTTTATGTCATCCAAATGTAAGTTGCATTGAATTTAACAGGACTTACTTTCATAGTACATTATACTATTCACTTAATTAGGCAATACAAGCTGACTAAGTATACTGTCAAAATTTGCACATTTAGAGGAAAATTATGTTTTAGGTAAGTAACAAGGAGAGAACGTGTATCTCTTTATAAGGGGCAACTTCTTACCGGTAATTGGATTGGAGAATGTAACGGTATTGTGCAAACATGAAAACTCAAGTCAACTAGTTCTTAAACTAACCTACAAGGAATTGATTAATAGCTTGAAATAGCCCTGAGGCTGTTTCATGTTAAATTCTCTATTAATCGAATTATCAAAACAAAGTATTTGGTATACTTCACTCCCCAAACATAGGATATATTGAAATTTTAATACAGCCAGTTTCATTCTTCCATTTTGGAGATTCAAAATGATTCTAGTTTTTTATTTGTTTTAGAAATGCAGATGTAGCAATACACATCAGAGGAACATGCTGAATCTGACCTGATCCATGTGATCCAGTATTGCTTTTCCATAGCAGCCATCAGATGCCTATGAGAGGACCACAAACACATTCTAAAATCTTTGGCCCATTCCTAATATTCTAAGCAGCTACTGTGCAAATATGATTCTTCTGACCCTGGAGCTCATGTATTGCCACGTGATGTGACAGAATGAGCCAAACGTACCAGGGGAAGAGACTAATACTATTATACTAATACTACTATTAATAGTATCTCAGGGGCTGCCACAAAGAAGAGGGAGTCAACCTATTCTCCAAAAGCACCTGAGGGTAGGGCAGGGAAGCAATGGATTTTAAGAGGATGTTGGATAACCATTTGTCTGAAGTGGTTTAGGGTTTCCTGCCTAAGCAGGGGGTTGGACTAGAAGACCTCCAAGGTCCCTTTCAACTGTGTTATTCTGTTTTATTCCATTTGAGTTGACCTAGAAGTATCACAAATCAAATTTGGATGAAGGACTTAAAAGTATTATCCTTCCCTCTCCATTATAACCTTCCCTCTCCATTATAACCATCGTCCTTATGGCACCTCTAATGTCCCTACTGAAGACTCTACAGACAGCAGTATGGGTCATTATTGAGGGGAAATGTCACTTAATTGGGTGTCCTAACTGGATGAATTTCTTCTGCAGCTCTTTTCCAAGGGAATCGACATGCTATACACATTACTGTTGTATTTTTCCATATTATTTATTTATATTTTAAAACTATTTTTTTCACTTTAACAATAATAATCCCTAGCAAGGAACAGCACATAATAAATCTCAATAAGTAGCTCATGATAGCAGTGGTCTGCAGAAGCTAATCTATAATAGGTACAGATTTTCTAGGAGAAAATGCCATACAAAGTTTGCCCTGATGAGACCATGATTCAACCTAAAAGTAAATGCAGCATTTTGGTAAAAATTTAGAATAGAATAGAATAGAATAGAATAGAATAGAATAGAATAGAATAGAATAGAATAGAATAGAATAGAATAGAATAGAATAGAATAGAATAGAATAGAATTCTTTATTGGCCAAGTGTGATTGAACAGACAAGGAATTTGTCTTTGGTGCATAAGCTCTCAGTGTACATAAAAAGAAAAGATACATTTGTCAAGAATCATAAGCTACAACACTTAATGATAATCATAGGGTACAAATAAGCTGTGATGACCCGGGGCATGACACAAAGGTAACACAGCCAGAGAACAGATATGAGTCCCTTTATTATCACCACTTGTGCCCCCAATGTCCCTTTCAACTCTCCGGCCTGGAGAGAGCTCTTCCACCAACCTGTAATAGTCTTTGGCTGACAATACTTCAGTCCCAAACATTGTAAGCAGAAAACTTCCAACTAAAAATCCAGCAAGGTAAGACAAGGTAATTAATCCGGCAGGGCAAGCAAAAGAGGGAATTCCAGAAGTGAAGTAGCACAGCAGTAAACCAAACCAGTTGGGAGGATGCCAAAAACTCAGATAAACACCAGATGAACTCAGTGTTTGTTCCCAACAACCACTCCTCCCATTTGCCTCTCCTTTTAAACTCCATCAACAGCTGTGCCTTGTAAAGAGGATTCGGTCCCTTTCCTCCCCCGTAAGCCACGCAACCCACGTTGCTCTCTTCTCCGTTCCTCCCTGCACTGCCTAGGATGAGGAGGAGGTGGGCCTTGGTCTTCATCTGAACCCCCTCTCTCTTGTTCTACCTCTCGCCTGCTCTGCCCAGACTGACTTTGCACTTCCCCAGTTTCTTCCACAGCCAACAGATCCACTCTCTCACTCTCTGTTAGCTATTCCTCTTCCCCTTTGGATTCAGACTCCGACAGGGGCATGACATAATCAATCAAATCATACTAAAACATACATGTTATGTTATACTAGGAAACAATCAATATAAATCTTAAGGATACAAGCAACAAAGTTACAGTCATACAGTCATAAGTAGGAGGAGATGGGTGATAGGAATGCAGAGAAGATTAATAGTAATGCACACTTAGTGAATAGTTTGACTGTTGAGGGAAGTATTTGTTTAGCAGGGTGATGGCATTCGGGGAAAAACTTTTCTTGTGTCTAGTTGTTCTGATGTGCAGTGCTCTGTAGTGCCGTTTTGAGGATAGGAGTTGAAACCGTTTATGTCCAGAATGTGAGGGAGTCTGTAAATATTTTCACAGCCCTCTTTTTGATTCGTGCAGTATACAGGTCCTCAATGGAAGGCAGGTTGGTAGCAATTGTTTTTTCTACAGTTCTAATTATCCTCTGAAGTCTCTGTCTGTCTTGTTAGATTACAGAACCAAACCAGACAGTTATAGAGGTGCAGATGACAGACTCAATAATTCTTCTGTAGTGAAAGCAAATAGGGCATTTTAATTTTTTTTTCTAATGAAGAAAACAAAAGGCAGAGCAAAACAAATTATAATACTGTATAATAGTATTTAGTTTGTAGCAATGGCACTTTGACTTATATACCGCTTTTTAAAGCACTCTCTTGGCGGTTTACAATGTGAGCTTATTGCCCCCAACAATTTTGATCTCAGAAAGATAGAAGGGTGAGTCAACTTTCAGCCCCGTCAAGACTGAACACCAAGCCATGGGCAGAGTTTGCCTGCAATACTGCATTCTAACCACTGTGCCACCGGGGCGCCCTTATGTGCAGTTTAGTGAAAGTAGGAAATTATACAGATTTATTGACTATGGGCCATCAAGTATTTTTGACTCCTGGAGACAGTTTTTTTTCCCCATAAAAATGAAAACTACAGAGGTTTTAGAAACCATCCTCATTCTTATTTAACTATCAGTTAAAATTTCCTTGTGAAAAGGTTATTTCCATGTATCGTTAGATATTTAAGATCATCCACCAAAAAAAATTAGAGGCAGGAAAATAGGCAAAGTTGTGTGAAATCCATCATATAATATATTCAATTTATAAAGTAGGACAACTAGATACAAGAACAGTTTTTTTTCCCAAACACCATCACTCTGCTAAACAAATAATTCCCTCAACACTGTCAAACTAGTTACTAAATCTGCACTCCTATTAATCTTCTCATCGTTCCCATCACCCATCTCTTTCCACTTATGACTGTAACTTTGTTGCTTGTATCCTTACGATTTATACTGATATTGTTTCCTGATTGCTTATTTGTAGTCTATCACTATCATTAAGTGTTGTACCGTATGATTCTTGATGAATGTAACTTTTCTTTTATGTACACTGAGAGCATATGCACCAAGACAAATTCCTTGTGTGTCCAATCACACTTGGCCAATAAAAATTCTATTCCATTCTATTCTAGATCAATACCCCTTTAATCTACAGTGAAGTCAAGTTGTGGTTTTCATCTGTTAGGGATATTTGATGAGTGCCAGAAGGTGGGCCTTCTCTCCCATGGTGTGTGTGTGTGTGTGTGTGTGTGTGTGTGTGTGTGTGTGTGAGCATGCGCGCGTGTGCACATGCACGCACACATACACAAACACAACCCACACAAAGTCAGATTAGCTCCATCCTGTTTAATGTTCCAGTCTAGAAGTCCCTGAAATTTTATTTGAATGCCACCCAGTCATTTCTTGTGAGATGGGTGTCCCAATAAATTTGATCAATTAATCAATCAACCCACAGCAAGACATTTTCTCCCACAGACATAAAATCACCTTCATATGCACATCACTACTTATCTGCCTCTTTTCAGCAAAAATGTCAAACAAGCATAACAAATCATAGAATAGAGATAACTGTCCTGCAAACAGAAGACAACAAAACCAGGGAATAAAACAGGATGGAAATGCAGCTTGAAGAAGTAACTACAGTGAATTGAAAATGAAGTGCAACAGGGAATGGAATGGACCCAATGTCAATTGATTGCTCAAACTTTAATATTTTATCAAAAGGGAGAAAAACTCTTTTTATGTATTATGAAAAAAAGTAAAACACCACTAAACAGCCAGCTTCTCCCAAACACAGTTTTCCTACAGCACTGTCTTATGTTTAAAGATATTTACCCATGTAGCAGGGTTGTAATACTATTATCCTACTCATCTTTCCTTTTATCTTCTACTATTGGTATTTTATAATTATATTACTTTGTTGCTTGTATGTACACAGAGAGCTTATTCACAAAGAGACAAATTCCTTGTGTGTCCAATCGTACTTGACCAATAAAAACTATGCTATGCTATGCTATGCTATGCTATGCTATGCTATGCTATGCTATGCTATGCTATGCTATGCTATGCTATGCTATTCGTCTTATACTGCAAAAAATACAGTATATTCATGTGAAAGACTAAAAATTTAATTGGATCTTCTTCTTCTTCATCAACATCATCTCTCTATATGTGTAGGATGTCAGACACACAGCCTTCAAGAAATTGTATTTACATGCCAGCTATAAGAGTGGGAATTTAAAGGAAAATAGACCAACAAGCAATTAAACCCTTTTTGATTCCATATAATAATATCTCTAAACAAAATGCATGCAAAACGGTTCTAGCATTTGTTTCCAGTCAGCAATTCAGAAAAATTACATGAAGTAAAAATTATAATGCAAGCCTATATTCCTGGTACAAGCAATGATTTTTCTGATGAGGGTTGCATTTCTGTAGGTATAATGTACTAGAGGCATTATGGCAATAGTAGCTGGGCTTAAGAAAGAGGGTGGTACCATTCTTTATCTTTAGGTCAGCACTTTTTACTTTTTTCCTTTATTTTCTCCCCCTCTTTGTGCTGAAAACTGCTAGAGAAGAGACAGGTTGCTTTTGCTGAGGAACAATATGGAATTAAGCTGAGGGCAATATGTAGTCCCAAGGTCATTTGTCTCAATTGCCAGCTCCATATATACTTTATTGAGTTCCATCGGCTTACTTCAAAGTCTGGAAAAATGTACGGTTTCAGGCTTACTGTTGAATAGATATGTACAGGACTGCAGTTTTTTCCTCTCACCCAGTTATACATTTGTTCATCTAGCCAAACAGTAAATGTGGGGGGGGGGGGTGTTATTCCTATCCATCTATCCATCTATCTATAAGAGCCGTGGTGGCGCAGTGGTTAGAATGCAGTACTGCAGGTTACTTCTGCTGACTGCCGGCTGCCTGTAATTTGGCAGTTCAAATCTCACCAGGCTCAAGGTTGACTCAGCCTTCCATCCTTTCAAGGTTGGTAAAATCTGATCTCCGGACTTTTCGACGTGAGCTGAAAACATGGCTGTTTCATCGCGCAGGACTGGCCTGATAGTTTTAATTGGGAATTTTAAATGGGTTTTAAATGGAGTTAGCCTAAATTTAAATATTTCATTTTAAATTATTTTAATGTTTGTAATATTGTTTTTATATGGCTGTAAACTGCCCTGAGTCCTTCGGGAGAAGGGCGGTCTAGAAATATATATATTTATATATATATTATATAATATATATTATATAATATATTATAAATAAATAAATAAATAAATAAGGACCCAGATCGTTGGGGGCATTATGCTGACTCTATAAACCACTTAGAGAGGGCTGTAAAAGCACTGTGAAGTGGTATATAAGTGTAAGTGCTATTGCTACCTACCTATCTATCTATTTATTTTTCTATCTATCTATCTATCTTGTGCATGTCAGTATATAAATGTACAATTTAATACATCAAGCCCTACATTTAGATATGAGTAAAACTGATGACTGGGATAATTAGACAGAATGAACATTAAAGACTCAACTAAAATATAAAACTTTTTAAAAATTCTGCAACATACCAGATAGGGAAATTCCAGGGCAATTTGAACTTTTACAACTACAAAAAAAGAAACATTCCTTTCCTTTTCCATATGCTCTAAAGACCAGTTAGTCTTTATCCACTAGTCTCTCCTCAAAATACCACCCACTTCTTGTATATAAAATATATTATCAATGGGATGGGTTTGGGTCTTCAGTGCTTCAAAACATCAAAAGGATTCTTTGCCAAACTCTACTTCGCTTCTCCTTTTTAACTTTACTCCATCCAGCATACCAAACAATAATAACAACAACAACCTTCAAGCCCTTGGGAAGAATTCTTTTATCATCATCCATAAAATACAACATAACTTTTAGCAAGCATAATGAGATAACATTCTTCTACTTTAGGCAATCTGAGCCCTTCAATCTGATTCAGCAAATCAGTTCCTATAATTTTAATATGCAAACAACTTTACAAAGGTTAATTCATTTCCACCTTTGCTCTCACATTTACTTCTAGTTCTGAAATCACCCGCTTGCCTGCCTGTGGTGGTATCTTTTTAGCGGTCAAAATAAGGTTACTGTTATTCACACATGATCCAAAGGATATTAAAATGAACATTTAGGCCTCCGGGAGATGAATGCAGAGTTCATATGCTAGCAATCCAAGTATTCCTTTTCTTTAGCGTAACTATAACCATTTTCAAATAGGAGGATGAAGAGGTCTTAAGTTATTATAACTAATTATAAATTATAATTATTTAGTTTAATTAGTTATTATAAATAACTAATTAAAAATAATTATAAAAATTGTAATCTAAGTTATTATATAAGTGAGCATACTCAGGAAGCAACAATTTCTTAACAAGTGTAAACTCTGGTACCATTTCCTTGGTCCCAGTTTGCTTCAAAGGGCCAAATGCAAATTGATAAGTAATTCACATTTTAATGGTATAGTTCATAATTTCCCCTAAGTCAACTTGCAAGACCGTAATTCCAGAAGCAGAGGGCGTCAACCGGTCAAATTATGGCTACCTACACTGACCAGTCATTGGAATTCCAGTCCAGACCACTGGAATTATTATATTTGGCCACCAAGTACAACTGCACATGAAGGGACACGGTGGCTTAGGGGCTAGAACGTTGAGCTTGTCAATCGAAAGGTCGGCAGCTCGGCAGTTCGAATCCCTAGTGCTGCTGTGTAATGGGGTGAGCTCCTGTTACTTGTCCCAGCTTCTGCCAAACTAGCAGTTTCGAAAGCACGTAAAAATGCAAGTAGAAAAAATAGGGACCACCTTTGGTGGGAAGGTAATAGCGTTCCGTGCGCCTTTGGCGTTGAGTCATGCCGGCCACATGACCACGGAGACATCTTCGGACAGCGCTGGCTCTTCGGCTTTGAAATGGAGATGAGCACTGCCCCCTAGAGTCGGGAACGACTAGCATTTATGTGCGAGGGGAACCTTTACCTTTACAACTGCACATTGTCCAAAATGTTGATTTTGTCTCAATCTTTCCCATAGGAAATTGAAATATGTATTCCTCTTCATGCAAAAGATGCCATGGCAATCTCTATTTTATTTTCTTATACAAAAAAGAACAACAGCTGACCAGAGCATCAACTGGCAAAGCTGCAAAGGCCAAATTTGCGTTTTCTTTGACACATCTGGCAGAAAGCAGGTTTTAATTCTTTTTCTCTACAAGTTCTCTACAAGTTATAGCATTTCTATGTTTTAAAAAGTGTGCGCCACTCTTCCATACTTGGTAAACTCATGTATAAATATACTCATAGTATAAAATGTGTTACTGCAAAGAGGGACCAGACACTATCTAATGTTGCTATGTGAAAGGCTGTATCTTTAGCACTCTTTGCTACCTAACTTGGAAAAGATGCTAGACCTTAGGAGGTGCTACAGTAAAGTCATTACAAATGAAATTTAAAAGCAATATGGCACCCATTACTGGATATTCTCAGTTTTGGGGAAGGAGTCCCCAATAATAACAATAACAATAACAATAATAATAATAACAAAAATAAGCAGTATTTTAAAACGCACAAAGGCGCCAGACAGCAAGGTAACTGGAGCTCTGGATGTGTGCTTATGTAAAGCTTTTTGCAAACAATAATATAATATTTTTAATAATTAAGAATAACCATGATGTACTCTGTTATCATCCTTTCTCTCTCAAAAAAATAAGATAGGTGATATTTCTGGAAAAATGATCGTACTATCTACTACAGTAGTCTCTTAATTTTATTTTCATTCTCCTTATTCTTTTGTTAACGTTCACCAAATCTATTCCTTTTTTTTTGCCTTTTTTTCATCAGCATTATCATGAGACAATTGAATTTCTTATCAAAAGGATTTTGATATTACAAGTCAGACATGTGGCAGCACTTTCAGTTCCGATGAACGTGGTTAATACTTAGATCATTACTGAATTCCATACATCACTAGAAAATCCCAATAATGTAGGCTGAACCGGGAATTAAAACTTTTCTTTAAAAAAATGGAAGAAAGCTTGTCAAACCACTTCTGTATTCTTGCCAATAAAATGACTAAGGCGCATGTTTAGCGTTGAGACTTTGCACCCGAGAAAATATTGTCAGACCGCTCAGAATACCAATGATAGCCAAGAAAACAAATAAGTAGATCATTTGCACACATTAATATCTTATCTCTTGAGAAATCTATAGTGCTGGGAAGGGTAGAATGAAAGAGAAAAATATGACCAGCAAAAAGGTGGTCAAATAAAACAGGAAGAGGACTAATTTGAGAATAGATAATGCTGGAGATGGTATAGCTATGTAGTCACGAAGAGCTGAGACCAACTTGATGTCATATTCAATCAAGAACAATAAACACCTGTGTTGTCATTAAAAGTCCATCGCAACTTGAAGGAGATTTATTTAAAAAAATATTTATTTTCAAAATAAATATATAATCCTGAAGGCTGCATAAATAAATCTTTGATTTACAAGAAGCATTACTTCTTACATTTGTATCCTGCTGTTTCTCCAGCAGCAAAAGTATAAATAGTTCCCACAACATTTTATCCTCACAACAATATTATGGAGCAGGTCACCCTTAGGAGCAATCTCTGCATTCAATTAAGTATAATCTGTGGCTCAGCGTATAACGCAAACGCAAGCAGCATGGCCATTTTATGATTCAGTGTGTGTGTGAATCCTGGCAGTTAGGTTAATTCAGTGAACTATGGTACAGATTGATCTCAATTTGAGTCCAAGACAGGCCAATCAGTAGTATCATGATCCATCAAAATATTCCAGATGGAGAAGCAAAAGAAGGTAAACAGTTCTATGATCATTTGCAACATCTTGTCAGCCCAACATACACACATAAAAGTTATGCTAATTATAAGAAACTGGGATGCCAATGCTACAAATAAAATATCATCTACAATAAAGGGAAAAATCAATAAAGTTCTGCCAAGCAAATTCAATGTTTGCAGCAACTATTTGTATCTAGTAATTTAAGAAGTAACTAAGTTCATGGGCAATTGGGCATCCCTGGACAGAAAGCACCAAATTCAGATTGACTATATGTATTTGCAAGCAAAGATGGAAAAGTTCTGATTAAATTATAGGAACAAATGAAATAACCAAACCAGTAAGACATGACCTCATATTTTATATGATCACCTGGTGAAAGTAAAGAAAAAAATTCAATGGATTAAATTTGCTATCTGAAAGACTCAGGATTTAAATGTGCATTATTATTATTATTATTATTATTATTATTATTATTATTATTATTATTATTATTATTATTATTATTATAAATGAAACAAGTAAAAATATTAAAAAATGCTAAAAGAAGGAAAATAGCTGTCTGATATGTTGAAAAAAGCTAAAAAAACAACAACTAGGAAGAGCAGAAGGCAATAATGAAAAATTTACCAAGATCAAGAAGCAAAAAGAAGTTATAGCTAAGGAAGCAATGGAAAGAGACTGAAGATAACATAAAATGAAAAAGGACAAGAGAGATATTTAATAAAGTTGCAGAAATCAGAGGATTTATTCAAAAGTGGGTATCAAAAATGTCAAAGAACAGAATAATCTACAGGAGAAAGAAGATGGAAAGAGATCAGTGAACAAACACCAGAGAATTTTTTATTGGCCAAGTGTGATTGGACACACAAGGAATTTGTCTTGGTGCATATGCTCTCAGTGTACATAAAAAAAGATACTTTCATCAAGGTACAACATTACAACACAAATGATGGTCAATATATCAATATAAATCATAAGGATTGCCAGCAACAAAGTTACAGCCATACAGTCATAAGTGGAAAGAGATGGGTGATGGGAACGATGAGAAGATTAATAGTAGTGCAGATTTAGTAAATAGTTTGACAGTGTTGATGGAATTATTTGTTTAGCAGAGTGATGGCCTTCGGGGAAAAAAATGAGACCTAATGTTCACAACAAAACTGCAGGATCTCATGTGCCTGCTAAACTATTTAAAATTTTGCAAAATGTGGCAGCTCATGTGCTGCTTACTTGTCCATTAGAGAAAAAAATTAATGGTGGCCAAAGGACTGGAAAATATCAATAACAAAAAAGGGAACTACTGAAGAATGTCCAAATTATCAAAAAAAATTGCTATATTTTAAAATCTGGGTTTCAACAATACATAGAAGGAGAACTGCCAGATATTCAAGTTAGATTCAGAAGAGGCACCTGAGACCACATTGCTATACCTGATGAATAATGGAAAAGGCAAAGGAATTTCAAGAGCGGGATCTGTATTTGTTTTATGGATATTTTGATTGAGTACTGACACCAGCAAATTATGGATAATCCTTAAAAACATGGGTGCTATGAACCACTTCATCTGCCTATTAAAGGATCTCTATGACGATTCAGAACAGCAAAGACAATTATAGAACTAACTGATTTGCAACAGGGAATGTTCTAAATTTGTATACTATCATCTTATTTGTGAAACTTAATGCAAAACATGAACTTGGAAAAGGTATTACAATATGGAGACATAACACTAATGATCAACATATTCTCAAAACAATGGTTTTCCAAACTATAACCCATGGCAATGAAAGCAGAATCATCAGAAAGCAGAATGAAAATAACTTAAAATTGTGAGAGGAAAAAATTATATTCTGGGTGAAGGAAAACCAGACTGGCCGCTAGAAGCCATAATAAAGTTTAAATGTTTCTGACATGTAAGAGTTTTTGGAGAAAGTTGTCTTTAAAAATCAAAGACAAATAAAGAATAGGCTAGTAGAGAACAAGGTAGTTGCTACTCTCCCTGATGACAAGAAGTCAAAAAAGCAGCAACTAAAACAAGCCATAAAATGATATCCATTAAAATATGGAGAACCATGCATGACTGAAGGACCACTTCACGTTGAGCTACCATTCCTAGCTGCAAAAACCCAACACGGAATTAAATTTTCCTGCATCTCTCTGTTGCCATCCAGTGGTTATCTTGATTTCTGCATCCAGATACTTATTCCAAATAATGAAACGATCAATCACAGCCAGCTACTCTCCCAAGTCACCCAAGGAACTTAATATAGCTAACTGGAAATTTAAACCTGGTTTTCTAGAGTCCTAGTGCAACACATAAGATATTACTCCCATGTTGGGTTTAGGTTTATAACTGTGGCTAGCGTTTAAGCAAAGCCTTTGTTTGTGACTCTCCTCTGATACGTTTTCTGAGGCCATCATCACAAGTCAAAATGACATTCTTCCCAAAGAGAAACTGGGCTATAACTCACTGGTACAAAGAAGTGTTGCTTGTTCTATGTTGCTTTTGGCCTCAACCTGCTTTTCTATCCCATGACAAGGAGTAGCTTAATCAATCTGTCATCCAGCCTTATCAATATTTATTGGACTTATTTAGTCTTTCAGAAACAGAGAACCCTCAGTTTTTTTAATGTCTGGTGTTATTACACCATCCTCTATTCACCTCAATGCTAAGAATAGTTATACAGGATGGTTCTAAATAATGGGCTCTAGCAACCAAGGATGGCAAATAACAACTAAGGTTAGCTGTGAACTTCATAACCTGGGGAAAAAGCAGGTATCTTCCTTCAGCATGAAAGAAGCAGGAACAGTGAGAAATGTCAGTTCTCAGGGATCTTCACCCAGCCTGAGAAAAACACACCTGATCCAAGAAGCACACCTGATCCAAGTTCAGGGTTTGTTCCAGTGAAAACAGCTGTAGGGCTCAAGGGGGTGTGGCAAATCACAGAAACCTCAACAACTCAACAACTGCATCGTAGCTTTGGAATATGTCTAGAAGGTGGCAGACAAGCCACCTTGGACTTCATCTCCATCAAGACCTGTTGTGGTGCTTCCTATTTCAAGACCTCTTTCCCATCAATAACTTTTCCTTGAGGTGTATTTTCAAATGGATGTGGTCCCAAAGATACAAAGATGTCTCTTGGGAATGAAAACAAAATCTACAAGCAAGGGACCTGAGCCATTAGGAAAGGCAGCCCCAGTGAAAGGGCAAAGTCACCTGGCCAGAACCCCAATTAGTTTTAGTTGTGATAAACTAATTTAGACAGAGAAATTATGATCCCACCAGGACTGCCACCAAGTAAAATTAGATTGGTGTTATAATCTTTCCACAACTGAAGGTCTATCCAGAGTACCGAGTTTCATTGTTTTGAAGAGGATCCTCTTAACCATATCACATTGTTCAGGGCTTTGAAGCTGCAGCATTAAAAGGGATTCTTCTAACCATCTTTAAAAGCTCAGGAACCCTCCGACTCTTTTGTATCAGACCATCTTATCTTGCAAGCTTCAACTTCTTTGCTAAACAATTGTGCCAGCTCTTTGGATGCTACATTTCGTGCCTTTAGTCCAGCAACCCCCTGGGTCTTTTACAGCTGGACCACTTCCTAAAATAGAACTGTTGTTGCCAGTGGTGGGGGAAAGGTACATTTTATTCAGGAAACGATTAAAACCCAGCCTGAATGAAAGGGGAAGAAGGGGATTTGCCAACCTTAGGCATTTCTTAAATACTTCCAATGCCATTGATTTAACTGCATCCAAATTCCAACTTTTGCAGTTCTCTTCCTTGCCTCCAAACAATTTCCGTGCAGCCACCAAGTCAAAAGAACTGAAGAAAAGAAACTAATCCCAAACATGGTTAAGCCAAACTTAAATTCCAGTAACACCCTTACCACAAGGAAGAGAAGCCTGAATTAAAGCTATTCCCTAGACACAGAGGAAGAAGGAACCAAAAACGTGTTTGTTTGTTTTTTTTAAAAAAAGTTCATTTCGTTTGCTTTTGCCGGGCAAACCCTTTTATTTTTTGTGATGTTGGTGCTTCCCCGCCCCGCGTACTCCCTCCCTTCCCCAATTTTACGCTGCCAGGCACAGCCTTTATAAAAAAAAAATTAATCCGTGTTCGGTATTAAGTGATTTAATGTAACCCGACTGCTTTGATTTCATTATTGTTGGTTTTCGGGTCGAGTTCGCTGATGCTGCCCGGGAGCAACTCATAAGCACAACCAGCAAATAATCTCGAAATCTCCTGTTTACTTGGAAACAAGTCCCTCGGGTGTGAACCCAAGCTTTACTCCCTGGCGTGTTTCGAGCTGCGCACGAGGTAGGAGGATAACAACAGGAAGGTACCTGGCTTTGGAAAGGTAGGAAAATCCGCCCACCCTTGTGCCAGTAAGTAGCAAACCTTACTCGCGCGTCACAAAGCCCAACTGGAGCCCCTTTCGGAAATCTCTCCAGGAAAGCGGGTCGGGTTTGCCTACCCAGTTCTTATAGTCACCGTTAAGGTCTCTCCTTCCGAAGAAAGCCCGTTTCAAACGGCAACTTCCAAACGATTACTGTGCTCCTTCACCGCCGAGGTGGTCATCTATTAAACCCACCCACCCCCTCACCAAAGCCGCCGCCGCCGCCGAACGAACCGCCTCAAAGCAGCAGGTTAAAAAAAAAAAAAAGCCTCGAGCCGGGGGCGCGTCCCGCAAGACGCCCCGCTTAAAACTCTTCCCGCGAAGCGCGAGCGAAAAAGGAGAAGCGGGAGGTGAAAAAAAAGGGGGGAAAGAGCCGGGAGGCGCTCAGGGAACTTTCTCGCCTTACCTGACGGGTGAACAAACGGCGGGCTGAGGCTGAAGCGCTTCCCGAGTCCGGCGGCCGGGCGAGAGAAAAGTCGGGAATCCTCGGCGGCGAAGAAGGAGGTCGAGGGAGCGGAGCAATAAAAATAATAATTAAAAAAAAAAAGAGAGAGAGAGGCAGAGAGAGGGAGGTTGCCGGCACGACGGGCGGCCGCCCCCAGCGCGGGAGCGCCTTCGCCGCCCCGCGTCACCTGCCTCGGCTCGCTCGCCCGCCCGCCGTCCGCTCTCCAAGCTTGCCTTCGCCTGAGAGGAGCCTGCCGCAGAGCGCCGCCCCCCCTGCCCTGCCTCGCCTCGCCCTGCCCTCCTCTCTCTCTCCCCCCCGACCACCACCCTCCTCGCCCGCGTCCTGCCGCGAGACTTCCCCCCCCACGGGCGTCCGCCGGCTCCTCTTCGCCGGAGGGAGCGAACCAACTTTGGGCGCGCGCGAAAAGGAGGAGGAGGAGGAAGAAGAAGAAGAAGCGGCGGGTGGGCGCGTGGCTAGAGGGCGAGGCGGCGTTGGCGGCCCCCCCCCCCCCCGCGGGGCTGGCCTTGATGAAGGGCGCGCTCTCCCACTCCTGAGGGGAGCGAGCCGGCCGTCAGGCAGCCCGAATTGGAAGCCCGCCGCGCGGCTTCTGAGGCGGCTCATACGGGGCGCACGCGGGAGGAGGAGGAGGAGGTGGCGACGGCGACGAAGACCCCCGCCTCATTCTTCAGGCGGTTGGAGGAATGAATATTTCAGAGCGCCAGAGCTGACTGAACCCAGCTTCCCTTCGGACTGAAACGCCGCGGGACTCGCTGCTCTCCCGCGAATCCCCTCAAGTCGGAGGGAGCCGCGAAGAGCCCAGCGCGCTCCTGTGGCGGCGACAAAACAGCGCGGAACGGAGCTGCCCGTCGGCCGTGGAATTGCTGCTTGCCGGCCCCGGAGGACGAAAGAAACGGGAAGGCTCCGCCGTGGGGACTTTTTGGAACGAGGAACTGTTCTTCCAAACCCCCCCAAGCCTATTCTTCCTTTAAGGATTTTGGAAATGTGGGGAGGAGGAGGGATACACACCACTCCAAAGTAATTCAGCAGACGGCCTCCTCTCGGAGAAAAGCAGCGGCTGCTGAATCGGCTAAAACTAATCGTGGGTCCGGCGCTCACCCTCCGCTTCTTTGCGCAGCAGCGTTGTAAAGCGAGGGGTCTCGGACCTTGGCAACTTTTGAAGCCTGGAGGACTTCAACTCCCAGAATTCCCCAGCCAGCCTTTTGCTCCCAGAATTCCCCAGCCAGCAAAACAGCAGCCTTGTAGAGTGAGGGGTCTCCAACCTTGGCAACTTTTGAAGCCTGGCGGACTTCAACTCCCAGAATTCCCCAGCAAGCTTTGTTTTGCTTTGCTTCGCTGACTGGGGAATTCTGGGAGTTGAAGTCCGCTAGGCTTAAAGTTGCCAAAGTTAGAGACCTCTGCTGTAGTAAAGGGTCTCTTCCAATGGTGGGTTTCAGCAGGTTCTGACCAGTTCTGGAAAACCGGTAGCGGAAATTTTGAGTAGTTCAGAGAACAGGTAGTAAAAATTCTGACTGGCCCCACCCCCATCTATTCTCTGCCGAGTCCTAGCTGATCGGAGGAAATGGGGATTTTGCAGTAACCTTCCCCTGGAGTGGGAAGGGAAGGGAGATTTTACAGTATCCTTCCCCTGCCACGCCCACCAAGCCACCCAAACCATGCCATGCCCACCAAGCCATACCGACATAACCGGTAGTAAAAGTTTCAGAAACCCACCACTGGCCTCTTCTATTGTCGCCCCCCTCCCCATTTGAAGTAGAATTGCTCCTTGCTCCTCCTGCCTTGTCGAAACCAACCAGGTGAACCTCTCCAGCCAGGGAGACCTGACCCAGTACTGTAGGTGTGTGTGCACGGGTATGCATGCATAGGAGAAAGATCAATGGAAGAAAAAACTTATTACTTTAGTGCCTTACGAGAGGCAAGAGGCTTAGAAATGAGCTCTGGAGAAACTGGACCCATTGAACTTCTGGCTGGCCCAGACTTCATTTGAGGCTGCTTTAATCTCTGGAAAACACAGTGTTAAACTGCGTGGACTTCAACTCCCAGAATTCCCCAGCCAGCAGGTCCACACAGATTAAAAATAGTCAAGGTTGAGAAAAGGCTCCTCTTCAGATCTATAGGGATCACAACTTAACAATTATTCAGGCAACAGAGCTCTTGATTGGAGAATCTGCTGTATGCTATAACTGGTCTGATTTTTTTGTAACTTCAGAGTTACAGTAGTGGCCAAAATTGTGGAAACCTTTTGGGGAAAGTTTATTTTTGAGGTTTGATGGCTAATAACACTTTTTTTTTTTTGGAGTTTCAAGATAATCCTATTCCACTGCTGGAATGGCCTGGGAATAGCCCAGACCTTCACCCAATTGAAAATCTATGGAGCCGACTAAAGAAATTTGTTAGTCAGAAGCGACCCAGCAATAAAACCCAGTTAATAGAAGCAGTCATTCAATCTTGGTTTCACATTATAACAGCTGCAGAACTAAAAGACTTGGTTCACTCCATGGGAAGACGTTCTAAGGCCATAATTCATGCTAAAGGTTACCCAATTAACTGACATGGTGATAATTTTTGTACATCTCATTTTTTCTATAGTGATAATTTTTGTATATCTGTTTCTTTTCTATGTTGTTTCACTTTTTTTTCTTGATACTATAACTGCTATTCTAATAGCAAATCCTTCATAAAAGTTATTGTATTGCATTCTTGATTAAATTATCTTTCCATTGATATATACTTTTATGGTACTACTCCCCAAAAGAGTGGTGTTATATATAAAGTTTATTGTCATTGTACGTACATGCACATTATACCCATACAACGAAATTCACATAACACCCAGAGACCAACTCCAACACATTTAGCTAGTTTTAAAAAATACACTTTTCCCAGAAGGTTTCCACAATTTTGGCCAGTACTGTATGTGAAGAAAACATACATTCCTCTTCACTGAGCTCATCTCAGTTTAGCAGACTGCAAGTACCTCTGAACATGTCAGTTTTGAAAAAAAAACAAAAAACATTGCTGGATTCTTTTCCTGGGATAATGACTACATTGACTGTTTCATTTCTGTGGTATTCTAATGTAAAGTTCCATTGACTTTTTCAAAATGATTTCTCTTTGTTCCTATTCACCTGCAAAATAAATTTTAATAAATAAATCCTTTTTTAAATTCCTCTTGAAAAGGACATTTAAAATGGCAGAAGTTTTCTATAGGGTTTCTCTAAAGAGGTCCTTTCTCTTGGAATGCTCAGGAAATGACCCTATAGATTTCCATTCTTATTCTGTTCCCTGGTTTTAAAAAGATGATATAAAATCTAATAGTTTAATAATATTGGGTGGCCTGTAAATACAGTCGTTAAAGAAATATAAAATAAGCAATATTTAAATTATTGCTAGTATTAAAATTATTAATTAAGAATCTGGAGGTTGATTTAAAACTTGCTAAAATAAGGGGTTTTCCTCCCATTAATGATCTGAAGACAATCGTATGGGAATGAAATATGCTGACTGGATTACTGACCTCAGTTCTGCCTTTGTTTCCAGTTACATGGTTTCCCTTCAAGAAAGTCCTGAGGTGTGTCTACACCTTTGGATGCTGTCAAAAACTCAGATAAAATTCTATTTCAACACCTGTATAACTGAGGACAACATCAGCATGTCTCATATGTGGGCTGGGAAAGACACAATGGTAGTGGGGAAAAACTTGTGAAGGTGGATGTAGGTGCCATGCCAAGATGCAAGTGGGGAAAAGACCATTGTCATGCCAAATAGCGCTGTCATGACATCATAGTCATGCTCCTTATAAGCCATTTGCCTGGTTTTCTCCTCCTGTTTTACTGATGTCCTCAGCCATCATGGAAAACAGGATCAGCTAACCAAACTCTTCCTGAAGCAAATCTACCACTTGCATGGAGTACCACACAGAATAATCTCGGACAGAGGGGTGCAGTTCACGGTTATGTTCTGGAGGGAGTTTTTGCAATCCATCGGGTTGTCTCAGGGCCTTAGCTCAGCTTTCCATCCAAGCGCCAATGGCGGGGCAGAGAGACTGAACGCCGTGGTAGAAGGTGCTACGTGAACTACCAACCATCTAACTGGGCGGACCTGCCATTCAGCTTTCCACCCAAGCACCAATGGCAGGATAGAGAGACTGAACGCCGTGGTAGAAGGTGCTATGTGAATTACCAACAATCTAACTGGGCAGACCTGCCATTCGCAGAGGTGGCCTACAATAATGCTATTCGCACTATATTGCAATATAGCAATAATGCTATTCACAGTAGCACGGGATTAACCCCTTTCAAAATAGTAAGTATAAGTAAATATTAGTAAATAGTAAGACTTCGTCCCAATGCCAGAATACCCAAGGGAACACACCCCCCCTCCTCAGTCAGTTTGACTGATTGGCTGTCAACGCTAAAAGCAGCTTGGGAAAATGTCAAGAAAGGGCTAGCTAAAGCGGTTCAGACCTATAAGCAACAGGCAGATAAACACCAAGCCCCACAACAGCCATTCCAGGTGGGGGAGAAGGTTGACCTCTCTACCAAATACTTAAGGCTAAAGCTCCCCAGCAAGAGGCTGGTGCCCAAATTCATGGCGCCATGAATAGAAGATTTTAATTTCAGGACTCTTACCTATTTTTCCTCTGTTCCTCCTCTCAATTCATATTGGCAAGGAATTAAAGAAGCATGGAAAGACTTTAGACCAGAAATTATTCCACTGGCAGGACAATGTATCTAGCTTAGTTTTACAGAAGCTGCCTAATGATTACCACCCTCCTCTGTCCAAGCAGAGAAGGAAAGTGGTTGACATAGACAAATGTAGCAGAAAGTGGCAAATATAGGCACCCTGTGAGATCATATCCTTCCACCTTGTCTGAAACCCAAAGAGAAGTTGATGTCAAAAACAAGTGAGGAGGGGATGAGCTTGAAAGGAACTCAGAAAACCAAGAGCTGACGGGGAAGAGAAATGATGGGAAAGAAGTGACTTCAGTGGAAGCTTGCTAAGCAGGGCTGTCCACAAAAGGTAATAAAAATGTTGAGATGGTGGCTGGTCCACTCTCCAAATTCAAGGGATGGATGTTTATTTAGTAGAAGTTTTGGAATCTTCAAATGGGCTACAATAGTTCAACTATAACTTGCTATCATATCTATCACACGGGTGAAATCCAGCAGGTTCTGACAGGTTCTGGAGAACCGGTAGCGGAAATTTTGAGCAGTTCGGAGAACCGGCAAATGCCACCCCTGGCTGGCCCCAGAGTGGGGTGGGACTGGGGATTTTGCAGTATCCTTCCCCTGCCACGCCCACCAAGCCACGCCCACAGAACCGGTAGTAAAAAAAATGGATTTCACTACTGCTCTCTCTCACACACACACACTCACACAAATGCACAGACACACACAGTCCATTTCTTGAAATTGCTACATCTGATAAAGGGTTATTTTGGATACTAATGCTACCTGAGAATCTAGGAACAATATTGTTCTTTCCTACAGTATCCACCGAAGCTTCCTGTTCGATCTTTCAGGGATAGCTGAATCCTATTCATTAGAGAGATCCCACAAAGCCTGGTTACATCTTTAGTGAATTCCAGTTTAAGTCACTCTCTGGGCTGACCGAAAGAACCATCATCAGCTACTGCAAATCTCCAAGCCACCACTCCTAGGGCATACAAAGTTATTACAAACAGGGACACGATGAAGTCTCGAGGGAAGACAGCATTTTCAAAGATGTAATGAACAGGTAGGTATTCCCTTGACTGATGTCATTTAACTGTACCAAAAAGAAGAATCAAGAAGATAAATTTCTCTGAGGTGACCAGATTTACATGCCAAAACTCAACCTTTTCACAGACATTTCCAGGAAGTTAATGGTCAAATGTTAGGGGATGAGAGCTACTATTGCTCATGCCCACAATGTATTCATGTTTCCAATAGATTAACAAATGACGCCTATAAGCAGCCTTGGCTTAACAAATGAGAAATATATAATTCTACAAACTCAATTTCAAATTGATCCTTTTGCAGTGCCTTAAATGTTTTACTCTGTTTCTCCTCCTTTTCCATAGCCTCTTTTTTTGCTTTCATTTCTGGGTTTACTTCTGTAAACCCAGAATGGGAAAAGGAAGAAATAACATTTTCCTGGGCTTCTTGGATTCCAGCACCTTTGTCAAGCTGTCTTCACTGCCTTCCGGTCTTCTTCTCTAAAAATGCAGCTCTTTCCACCATCCAGTTCACTCAGTGGATCTTTTTTTAGATCTTGCTTGTTCCTGCTGGATCTCCAACCACAGATTCCTCCTCCTTGAAACAATCAATTTCCCCAATACCCACCATACCAAAGAATGCCCATCAATCTCTTCTTCAGTTACTTAATGTCTCTTTTATATATTTACAGCTATGCAGCTGGGAGAGGGTGTAATTAAACACAGAGCTATCTCAGTAACAACATAACATTGTACGGAACAGCTCCTCAAATATTGGAACCTAGCAGTGTTCCAATATTTGAAGGGCTGTCACAAAGAAGAGGAGATCAGCCTTTTCTCTAAAGCGCTAGAAGGCATGACAAGAAACAATGGATGGGAATTAATCAAGGAGAGAAGCAACCTAGAAATAAGGAGAAATTTCCTAACCATGAGAGTAATTAATCAATAGAACGGAGAGGAGAGGAGAGGAGAGGAGAGGAGAGGAGAGGAGAGGAGAGGAGAGGAGAGGAGAGGAGATTTTCCAGCCCCCTGCTCAGAGGTGAGTTTCACATATCTTTACCACTGATTCACCCCGTATGGTGCACGCTTGTTTTGTGTGTGAGTGCCTTCCACGCATGTGCCCAGCCTTCCATGCATGAGCTTTGCTCGCGTGTGCACCTTCCGTGCATACATCCAGCCTCAAAAACGTGGCTAAATAGGACGGCATAGTGCCGAGGCGGGGTGGGTGGGGTGGGCAGGGTAGCCAATCGCAGTCACCACTACCGGTTCTCTCGAACAGGTCTGAACCGGCTGAATACCACAACTGCCCCTGCTCAAACAAGAGAACCTATACCCGTGATGGTGAACCTATGGCACATGTGCCACAGGTGGCACGCGTAGCCATATCAGTGGGCATGCAAGCTCAGCTCCGGTGCGCCAGCTGATTTTTGTGACTTTTGGGCCCACCGGAAGTAAGGAAACGCGTGCCATAGGTTCGCCATCATGGGTATAGCGTCTCCTGCTTGAGCAGGGGTTTGAATTAGAAGACATCCAAGACCCCTTCCAGCTTTGTTATTCTGTTATAACACCAGAACCTGATTTTGACCTACAAAGAAAACCAACCAACCAACCAACCAACCAATAACCTTGAGGTCACTGCGGTACTCAAATCCACAGGATATCAATACTGTAGGTTTCTGAGTCCAGTTCAAAGTCCTGGTTTTAACCCAACCCACCCCCACATGCTTTGACTCTGAGCTATTTTAAGGTCTGTCTCCTTTAACCCTGCCTGAATATATATGCAAAGGGCCCTTAGGGTCCCCTCCCGATAAAATCCAAAGGGTTATCGATTCCAAGGCTATTTTTCCTGCAAGATAATTCTTGCAGCTTGAGGACTGTTTACTTTGAATTGGCATTTGGAGTTTGATTTTTGGTACTGTTTGTGAGATTTTTATGATCAGCCACCTGTTTTTGTTTATTTTATTTTATCTTCGGTTTGCTAAGGTCTGGTTGCTCGTTTGCTTGCTTGATCATTTAGGATGGTTTTTAATCTTATTATTGCACACTGTCTGGAGTCTTAGGTGTTGGGCAGCATATAAATGTATAGATAATGTCTACAGGCATGTCTACATGCATGTAAAGAAATAAACAAATAATTTATTTTGTCCAATGCTTGCTGCAAAGCCCCCACTCTGTCATTATGAATCAAACTGGGTCAGGTCTTCTGCATCTTATGAAAACTCAGCATGATATGAAGCATACTGTTACTCCTCTTTATGTAGTGGTGTTTTTTGTTTGTTTGTTTTTTGCACTACCAACTACAAGTAGCTCAGAACAGTGTCAAATTCACCTATTATTAAAACTGGAGACAGACTGGAAATTAGGCTGCCTTGAGTTATCACCTTTCCCTACAGAGGAAATTCTTCATTCCTTTAACTTCCTCTTCCTCTTCTAAAAATGTGTTAAAACTCATCAATGTATACCATAAATTTCCTTTTAAGTTGCAAGGAGATGGGTAGCTCTTTTTTTACTTCCTTTCTTCCCATACATGGCATTTGGTTTGTTTCCTCCACAATTAGATTAGACTAGACTAGACTAGACTAGACTAGACTAGACTAGACTAGACTAGACTAGAACAGAACAGAACAGAACAGAATAGAATAGAATAGAACGGAATAGAAATTTTTATTGGCCAAGTGTGATTGGACACACAAGGAATTTGTCTTGGTGCATATGCTCTCGGTGTACATAAAAGACAAGATATGTTCACCACGAATCATAATAGTCATAGGGTACAAATAATAGTGGCATAATTAAAAGTTAGAAAGGGGATGGAAACTAGAGAGAGAGGTATTAATGGAATACACATCTTTATATAATACAGTGACGTAATAATAAGAGGGGAAATCAGAAATCAGTAGTATTGTAAACGATGTAAACTGCTTGGAGAGAGCTATAAAGCATCATGAAGCAGTATATAAGTCTAAGTGCTATTGCTATTACTATTGCTGTTGGTTATCTTTGTTTAATAATTATAAGTACTTCATAAACATTCTACAGAAGAGTTCCAGTTACATGCTTTTTTTAAATTTAAAGTAAGGCTTAAGGAACCTTTCTCTGAAACACACAAATTCTAAACCTTTTATTTTGATTTTTTTAAAAAAAGTACGCCGGAATGTCTTGAAAACCCATCATTTCATATTTCCCTGGTGTTTCCCCTTTAGGTTGTGTCTGTCTCCACAACATTAGCATGCTTGTTTATTGACTGGGTTTTCTCCCTCGTGGAACCTGGCATCCAAAATACTCTTTTAAAACTAATCAGGGTTGTTCATTCATTCTTTGGCTGATCGTTCCATCCATAAAGAGCTTTAGAGAAGAAGCACATCTTATTTTGGCAGCATCATCAGCTGCTGTGGAAAACAATTGCCTGTTGGAACAAAATTACCCCTACAGTAGTAATGCACCAATTGTGCTGGGACATAAAGTTCCCTTTGATTTTTATAGCATCGTCCTTTTATAGAACCAGTGATATTAAAGACAAATGAAAATATTGGCAAAGCAACATAGGAAACGTGAATCATACATGAGTGGGGATTTTGCGACTGACCCATTAAGTTTGCAGTAAGGGAAGGAAGAGGAGGAAGAGTTCAGTTTTTGACCACCTTGTTCCCATTCTCACACCTAATCCGCGGCTTCCACAGGCAGTGATTTTCTTCTCTCCCGCTACCTGTTTGTTTTGACAAGTCTTGCTTATTGCTAGCTGTTAAGAACTTGGCACCTGGCTTCCAGTAAGGAAGGCAACTATTAAATGCCGTCTGCACCTGTTTTGCTCCACGAAGGCCACACAATAAAAGTTATTTTCTGAAAGGGGCATAAAATAATCTCTTCTGTAGGTTTCGAGACCCACGATTTTGTTTTCCTTGCTTAAATGGACAGTTGTACCTTACAACCAAAGAATAGCATTCTTAAAAACAGAAGTTTATTATATATAACAGAATAAAAAGAGTTAGAAGGAACTCTTCGAGGCCTTCTAGTCTGACCTCCTCCCTTTATCTCTCCAGACCAGTAGCTGTCCAGTCACTTCTTAAAAGCCTCCAGTGATGGAACACCCATAACTTCTGAAGGCAAGCTGTTCCACACTGGTTAATTGTTTTCACTGTTAGGAAATGTGTCCTTAGTTCTAGGTTGCTTTTCTCCTTGATTAGTTTCTATCCATTGTTTCTTTTCTTGCCTTCTGGTGCTCTGGAGAATAGTTTGACTCCCTCTTCTTTGTGGCAGCCCCTGAGATATTGAAACACTGGTATCATGTCACCACTACTCCTTCTTTTCACTAGACTAGACATGCCTAATTTCTGCAACAATTCTTCATTTGTTTTAGCCTCCAAGCCCCTAATCATCGTTCTTCCTCTTCTCTGTACTCTTTCTAGAGTCTCAACATCTTTTTTTTTTTACATTGTGGCAACAAAAACTGGATGCAGTATCTAAGTGTGGTCTTACTAAGGCCTTATAAAATGGTTCTAATATTTCACACGATCTTGATTAATCTGTCAGTACAACCTAGGGTTGCATTGGCTTTTGTTGTTCCACCTGGCTGATGTTTTTGGACCCAAACACGATGGGAGTCCCAAGGTAAGGAGGACCATGATCAACTGAAAGCCACCAATTTTTAATAACCAGTACACCCAAGTCTTGTTCATATTCCCAGGTCCTCTGAAAAATACACAGAGAGATGGGCTAATCCTATTGAGCTTGAAAATTCAAAAGCAATAACCCAGCTTTCCGTCACATGAAATAATTTGGGGAGAGCATGGGGTCCAGGCAAGGATGAAATGCTACTGGTTCCAGTGAATCGATAGTGGATATTGGGGCTGGTTCGCCAAACTGGTAGCAATTGCTGGCTGGCCATGCCCCAGAACCGGTCCGCAGCCCGTAGTCCTGCCTTGCTTCCATGTGGCCTTCCCAGCATCCCCATGGCCAGCTTGCAAAGGCAGGCAAGCAGAAGGCCACATGGAAGGCAGGCAAGTGGCGGTGCGGCTGAGCTTCCTTCCCCCAGAGCACCGGACTCCAAGGGCCGAGTTCCTGGAGTGGCGCCGGCGGTCAAGGATAGCAGGCAGGTGGCTGGGTGGGAATCCAGTGGGCTGCTTTGAAGACCCAAGCCCCGCAGAGCCGGCATGGGAGGCACGGGTGGAAGGCGGCCTTTTCTGCAGCATCTCCCTCCCCTCTTTAGATAGCCCTGTGGAGAGGGAGGGCTGTGCCTTTGCAGAAATGGGGTGGGTGGTTTGAATGGAGGATTGGCAGGGGGGATGAGCGACCTTCCAGAATGGATAGCAGAGCAAGAGAAGGCTCCGAGGTTTGCTTGGGCAGTCAAGCCAGATGGTGGAGGGAAACTCAAAGTGTTGTGGGCTTCAGAAGGGCAGAATGTGCTTCAGAATGTGCCTCTCCTGGCTCTAACAGTGTTATGTCCTCCTCGCCTCCGTCCAAACGATGGCTTAATTAGCCGGCTCTTATCAGCTCTGGCAGCAAAAAAGCCAGTGTCTGCCAAGAGCCCTCGTTAGCTGCCAAGACGCTGGTGAATCACAACCTTCAGCTCTAGTCAATCCGTGGATTTGCCTGATACAAAGAGACACACCAGCTCTTGCTGCCTTTTACATTCTGTGGGGTGTGGCTCCATGACTCAGCACTTCCTAGGCCTGCCCCTCTCCTGCTTCTGTTGTTCCCTTCTTTCCTGCCTACGAAACCGGGGATTGAGCCAAGCCTGATTGCTGTCCGCTGGGTCTGCAGGCGTGGCCTGGGGGTGGGGGAAGAGTCAGGGGAAGGAGGCCTCGTTATCTCTTTCACTTGGCCTGCTTCTGGCTCCTGGAGCTGATCCAGGGAGGCCGGTGCTTCCGAGGTATGTCCTGACGGCCCTTCCCCCTCACTGTCCAAGTCACTTTCTGGCAGCAGGCCCAGCTCCGAGTCACTTTCTGGCAGCAGGCCCGGCTCCAAGGCACTTTCGGGCATGGGGCCAGGTTCGGGGGCGGGAGCCATAACAAACAGTGAGTGAGGTACTTGACGTCAAGTTGGCCATGGCCACCTGGTCACATGACCACCAAGCCACACCCACCAAGCCACGCCCAGAGAACCAGTAGCGACAATTTTTAGATTTCACCACAGGATCCAGGGTCTAAGTGAGATGGTTCTGTTTAGCATACATAATTCAGAGGAGAGGAAAGCTTTCCTTGTTTCAACTGGGCAATTAGAAGAAGGTGATTTTCAAAAAGAGGGTTTGTTTCCCCCCCCCCTCTTGCCATTGTCAATCTGGCAGCTTTTATGGGCCCTCGCTTATCCTTTCATATGATGTTATCCAAGAAAAAGCTCAGTAAACATTTTTTTCTCTCTCAGCAATTAAATGCAGTTTGCTGGAAAATAGCAGGTTCTACCCTATTGAGTGCATTATAGCCCTGGAGTTTCTGGAGGGACAGATGGTGGTAACAATATTGTGGTTGCCATGTTTGCATTCATATTTTGAAATATAGAGTCAGTTTTCAATACAGAGCCTGTTTGATATAATACTTAAGGCATTAGGCTAGAAATCGGAAGACCCTGGAGCACCTTAGGCACAAGGCCAGCTGAGTGATCTTGGGTCAGAGGTGGGTTTCAGCAGGTTCTGAGCAGTTCTGGAGAACCGGTAGCGGAAATTTTGAGTAGTTCGGAGAAACAGTAAATACCACCTCTGACTGGCCCCACCGCCATCTATTGTCTGCCTCCCAAATCCCAGCTGATCGGGAGGAAATGGGGATTTTTCAGTAACCTTCCCCTGGAGTGGGGAGGGAATGGAGATTTTACAGTATTCTTCCCATACCACGCCCACCAAGCCACACCCACAGAACCAGTAGTAAAAAATTTTGAAACCCACCACTGCCTTGGGCCAGTCTTTCTCTTTCTGTCCTAGGAAAGAGGTAATGACAAACTCCTTCTGAAAAACCTTGCCAAGAAAACTGCAGGGCCTAGTCCAGGCAGATGTCAAGAGTCAAAACTGACTTGAAGGAACTTCTTTTCTTTCTTTCTTTTTAAAAGCCCATTGCATTCAACACTGGGTATGGTGGATTAAATTCTGAGTCCATCAGTGTGTCTATTTGTCTGCCTTTGACATTTCTGCAATCCGATCCTGTAAAAAACATTTTAATGTTATCTATCTATCTATCTATCTATCTATCTATCTATCTATCTATCTATCTATCTATCAATCAATCATCTTCTATTTTCATCTATTTTACAGGGGAGTATGTTTTTAACGTTTTGGGCATTTAAATCAGTTTTTTAAGGGTTGTTTTAAATTATTGTGTGTATTTATATTTTATCTGCCTGTTCACCGCCCTGAGTCCTTCGGGAGAAGGGCGGTATACAAATTAAAATATTATTATTATTATTATTATTATTATCTTTCTAGCTAGCTAGTTAGCTAGCCAGCCAGCCAGCCAGCCAGCCAGCCAACCAGGGGTGGCCTTCAAAAATTTTACCAAGGGGTTCTCTGCCCAGTTGCTGGGTGGGTATGACCATGTTGGGCATGCCTAGTCGGGCTTCTGCACCACGGCGGGGGTGGGGGGGGGAAGTTGCCCTCCCCGGGCTCCCGAGGATTTCCTCAAGCCTCTGGGAGGGCGAAAATGGCCTCCCCAGTCTCCGAAGGCCCTCTGGAACCCCAGTCTCCAAAGGCCCTCTGGAACCCCAGTCTCCGAAGGCCCTGAACTTCCAGTAGGCCCGTTTTTCACCCTCCCCGAGCCTCCACACATGCCCTGCACTTACCTGCATCCAAAACAGGCCACTTGGGGACTCCTGGGAGGGGAGGGGAGGGGAGGGGAGGGGTGGGCAGTGCCAGCCAGGAGTGGGATTTGGGGGTTCTCCGAACTGCACTGAATCTTAGCTAGAGGTTCTCCCGAACCCCTGTGAACTCCCAGCAGCCCACCCCTGTATCTATCTATCTATCTATCTATCTATCTATCTATCTATCTATCTATCTATCTATCTATCTATCTATCTCTATCCACCCACCCACCCTTTCTTTCTTTTAGGAGGTCAAAGTACTATATATATAGTTTTCCATCTTCTAACTTTTCTCCAGAATGACACCTCTGAGGAGCAGGTTGGGGCTGATAGATATGGCCAAAGACATCCAGTGAGCTTTCATGGATGAGTATGGACTTAAGCAGGAGTATCCCAAATTGTAAGCATTATCTTAACCATGATACTATGCTGGTGTTCACGAATGTCAGGCTAGAAACGTGCAAAATCCACTACAGTTATCTTCTCCAAGGGACACGGTGGCTCAGGGGCTAGGACGTTGAGCTTGTAGATCGAAAGGTCGGCAGCTCAGCGGTTCGAATCCCTAGTGCTGCTGTGTAACGGGGTGAGCTCCTGTTACTTGTCCCAGCTTCTGCCAACCTAGCAGTTTCGAAAGCACGTAAAAATGCAAGTAGAAAAAATAGGGACCATCTTTGGTGGGAAGGTAACAGCGTTCCGTGCGCCTTTGGTGTCTAGTCATGCTGGCCACATGACCACGGAGACGTCTTCGGACAGCGCTGGCTATTTGGCTTTGAAACGGAGATGAGCACCGCCCCCTAAAGTCGGCAACGACTAGCATATATGTGCGAGGGGAACCTTTACCTTTACCTTTTATCTTCTCCAACACAGTGGAAGAACACTGAATATGAATGGAGAATTCTGGGAGGCTTATGAGCCCTTTAAAAAGGAGTATTTAAATAAAAGTCCACCTACTGCTATTTGTAAAGAAATATGCCAGCCCCCCTGGGGTGAGGATGGAGAATAAAAGAAGATGCCTGAGATGCCCTGTGACTTTGTACAGATCCCAAATCTTAGCATCACTCATGATGGGGACAGAATGAGTACAGATGGTGGCATTTCCAAGTGAATCCTCCCTTTGATGACACAGGTTGACCATCTCACAGTCCTTCTCCCTGCCCCTCTCCCTGCCCCCAATCTTATTACTAGAATAAGTGTGCCAGAATCTCCAGCGTGAGAGCACATTTCCTGCAATTTAGAAAAACCAGCGAGAACATCAACTCCTAATTATTCCCTGCAGTAAACTTAACCATCACTTCCATTTTATGAAAATGTAGGTATTGCTTTTGGGTGATTTGTAAGAACAGCCAGCCCTTGACTAGATTAGCCTAGGTTAAATTGCTGGATGGTGGAATTTTTTTTTTAAAGCATAAAATAATCAGGGAAGAAATGAATGCATGGAGAGACATGGAATGCTGCAAGCCTTAATCGAGGCGATCAAGGAAAGAGCTCTCAGCGAGATCTTTACCTAGTCTTTATGTGACCGAGCTGCATATGATTAAAGTTAAAGACTACTTGTTAAAGACTACTAGTTAAAGACTACTTGTTAAAGACTACTTCAGCTTTAATTGCAATAATACTAGAGCAACTAATAGATTTAAACTTAACGTCAACCGCTTTAATCTAGATTGCAGAAAATATGACTTCTGTAACAGAATCATCAGTGCTTGGAATACTTTACCTGACTCTGTGGTCTCTTCCCATAATCCTAAAAATTTTATCCAAAAACTTTCTACTATTGACCTCACCCCATTCCTAAGAGGACCATAAGGGGCGTGCATAAGCGCACAAACGTGCCTACCGTTCCTGTCCTATTTTTTTTTCTTTTCTTCTTCCTATATATATGCTTATACCTCCTTATATTTACTCATATATTGTTTATATACTATATAATCTTTTTGTATGATACCTACATATATTGTTGTGACAAAATAAAATAAATAAAAATAAATAAATGATTCCAATCACCAATTCCGATATCAATATCTTGATGTCTGTTATTAATCTGGCAATCTGTCCATTAAGCTCCAGATTGAGATTCCTGGCTTTTCCCCACCCTATTCAAATCCCATGCCATTAATACTTATTTAAATGAACGCTAAGATGCACCATCACATGCCAGACAGTATAAAGATTCTGCATGCCCAAGGAGTATCTTCACAAGAGCAGTTTGCCTTCTGCTTGCTGCTGCAGAACAGCTGGTAAAGGCTCTGGCATCTCACATACACCATGGAGCAAAATCCACCTTCCCTTTCAGGCTCTCGGCAAAGGAAGAATCTCATCAATGGATCCCATTAATGCTTCTGGGTGGGGCACATTTCTCTCCCATGATAAAGTTGCCAGTTATTTTCACACATTTATATTTAAAAGAGGCACTGCTGGCTGACAGATCCTTAATTCCCTCCCATTAACATTGAGTGAATTTCAATATTTATGCAATGAAAGACTAATATGCCCAGCCTAAGGCAAGTATAATGACAATAGGAAATAGCCAAATTCCCTGGTATGATACTAGCAGTGTACCTTCATTTTAATCCAGTGTAACCTCCTCTTTAAGCAACGTGGCCTTTCCCATAGCTCTGCTCATTTCTCCATATATGGTTTAAACTGTGTCCAAATATTTCTTGCAGGGTTTATGAGGATATATGATTGTTAATCCACAACTTAACAGAGATGAGCAGGAGTCAAAGACATGGCTTGCATTCACAAATGCCCAGACACAACCTATAGAGTACCAGCAATGCAGATTTCAAATACTATGCCCTATAACTATTGTTGGAGACAGTACCACTGGTACCAATAAAGGGGAATATTTGTAGCTCAGGGTTGAAATGAGGGATCCTTGGTGCTCTCTGAGTTTTCCTGCAGATGTTCCTTTACCTAAACTAGGTAACATCATGGGGACTAGCACCGATTTTGGGTAATGAAAGTCTGCAAGAAAACCACCAAGCTCAGAGAAAACTAAGGATCCCTCACAGCATCACTGGCCAAGGGCTAAGTTTCCTGGCTTTCTTATGATATCCATTTATAAGGGTACACTTGATACTTTTATGATATTCTTCTAAGGAGTATATGTCAAGGTAACAGGTATATTCAATTCTCAAATGCAACTCATCTGACTGGAACCCAAACTGCATATCAGACATTAATACAACTGAACGTGTCCAGAAATATTTTTATTTATTTATTTTATTTATTTTGTCACAACAGTATATATAAGCATAAGCATGAAAATAACTATATAATATATAAGCATATATATATAAGCATAAGTATGTAATAACTATATTAATTGGATATAATGAAAGGAAACAATAGGACAGAAATGGTAGGCACGTTTGTGCTTTTATGTACGCCCCTTACAGACCTCTTAGGAATGGGGTGAGGTCAATAGTAGACAGTTTTTGGTTAAAGCTTTGGGGATTTTGAGAAGAGACCACAGAGTCAGGTAGAGTGTTCCAAGTATTAATAACTCTGTTAAAGAAGTCGTATTTTCTGCAATCAAGATTGAAGTGGTTAATATTAAGTTTAAATCTATTGTTTGCTCTTGTATTGTTGTGATTGAAGCTGAAGTAGTTGTGATTGAAGCTGAAGTAGACAGGAAGGACATTGCAATAGATGATTCTATGAGTTAAACACAGGTCCTGTCGAAGGCAGCGGAGTTCTAAGTTTTCTAAACCCAAGATTTCAAGTCTGGTGGCATAAGGTATTTTGTTGTATTCAGAGGAGTCGAGAACTCTTCTTGTAAAATATTTCTGGACACGTTCAATTGTATTGATGTCTGAAATGTGATATGGGTTCCAGACAGGCGAGCTGTATTCAAGAATTGGTCTAGCAAATGTTTTATAAGATCTGGTTAGTAGTGTAGTGTTTCTGGAGAAGATGCTACGTAAGATTAGGTTTACAACTCTTAAAGCCTTTTTTGCGATGTAGTTGCAGTGGGCTTTGGCACTTAGATCATTGGATATGAAAACTCCAAGGTCTTTAACAGGGTGGGGATCATCTGTAAGGTAATGTCCATCGAGTTTGTATTTAGTGTTTATATTCTTTTTTCCAATGTGTAAGACAGAGCATTTGTTAGTTGAGATTTGGAGTTGCCAAGTTTTTGACCATTCTGACACAAAGTCAAGGTCTTTTTGAAGGGTAGCTGTATTGTTGGTAGTGTTAAATAGTTTGAAATCGTCAGCGAAAAGAACACAATTACTTTTAATATGGTCACAGTGATCATTAATGTATAATATGAAGAGTGTTGGTCCAAGAACACTGCCTTGGGGAACGCCGCTATTGACAGGAACAGGATTTATTTATTTATTTATTTTATTTATTTATTGATCATATTTATATACCGCCCTATCTCCCGAAGGACTCAGGGCGGTTTACAGGCACTTAAAAAAACACATAAATACAATATAAAAAACAATTAAAAAATTTATTCTAAAAGCCCATTAATTAAAAAATATAAAAAATAAAACCCAATTAAAAACCCATAAATTTAAAATCTAGCTCAGTCCTGCGCAATTAAATAAGTATGTTTTAAGCTCGCGGCGGAAGGTCCGAAGGTCCGGAAGCTGACGAAGTCCGGGGGGTAGTTCGTTCCAGAGGGTGGGAGCCCCCACAGAGAAGGCCCTTCCCCTGGGCGTCGCCAGATGACATTGCCTCGCTGACGGCACCCTGAGGAGTCCCTCTCTATGAGAGCGCACGGGTCGGTGAGAGGTATTCGGTAGCAGTAGGCGGTCCCGTAAATAACCCGGCCCTATGCCATGGAGCGCTTTAAAGATGGTCACCAAAACCTTGAAGCGCACCCGGAAGGCCACAGGTAGCCAGTGCAGTCTGCGCAGGATAGGTGTTATGCGGGAGCCACGAGGGGCTCCGTCTATCACCCGCGCAGCCGCATTCTGGACTAACTGTAGCCTCCGGATGCCCTTCAAGGGGAGCCCCATGTAGAGAGCATTGCAGTAATCCAGGCGAGACGTCACGAGTGCGTGAGTGACCGTGCACAGGGCATCCCGGTCCAGAAAGGGGCGCAACTGGCGCACCAGGCGAACCTGGTAGAACGCTCTCCTGGAGACAGCCGTCAAATGATCTTCTAAGGACAGCCGTTCATCCAGGAGGACGCCTAAGTTGCGCACCCTCTCCATCGGGGCCAATGACTCGCCACCGATGGTCAGCCGCGGATTTAGCTGACTGTACCGGGATGCCGGCATCCACAGCCACTCTGTCTTGGAGGGATTGAGCCTGAGCCTGTTTCTCCCCATCCAGACCCGTACGGCCTCCAGACACCGGGACAGCACTTGATAGCCGTTGGGGTGGTCCGGTGTAGAAAAGTACAGCTGGGTGTCATCCGCATACAGCTGGTACTTCACACGAAACCACTGATGATCTCACCCAGCGGCTTCATGTAGATAAAGAACAGAAGGCGAGAGGATCGACCCCGCGGCACCCCACAAGTGAGGCACCTCGGGCCGACCTCTGCCCCTGTCAACACCGACTGCGACCGGTCGGAGAGATAGGAGGAGAACCACCGATGAACGGTGCCTCCCACTCCCAATCCCTCCAACCGGTGCAGCAGGATACCATGGTCGATGGTATCGAAAGCCGCTGAGAGGTCTAATAGGACCAGGGCAGAGGAACAACCCCTATCCCTGGCCCTCCAGAGATCATCCACCAACGCGACCAAAGCCGTCTCCGTGCTGTAACCGGGCCGGAAACCGGACTGGAACGGGTCTAGATAGACAGTTTCATCCAGGTGTAAGGGAAACTGATATGCCACCATACTCTCTACAACCTTCGCCGCGAAGCGAAGGTTGGAGACCGGACGATAATTACCTAAAACAGCTGGGTCCAGGGAAGGCTTCTTAAGGAGGGGTCTCACCACCGCCTCTTTCAAGGCGGCCGGAAAGACACCCTCCACCAAAGAAGCGGTCGTAATCGCCTGGAGCCAGCCTCGTGTCACCTCCTGAGTGGCCAGCACCAGCCAGGAGGGGCACGGGTCCAGTAAACACGTGGTGGCATTCAGTCTACCCAACAACCTGTCCATGTCCTCGGGAGCTACAGGGTCAAACTCATCCCAAACAATGTCACCAAGACCACTCTCGAGCGTCTCACCTGAGTCACCGCAATTTTGGTCCAACCCGTCCCGAAGCTGAACGATTTTATCGTATAGATAACCGTTAAACTCCTCAGCACGTCCCTGCAGCGGGTCATCCCGCTCCCCCTGGTGAAGGAGGGAACGAGTCACCCGAAACAGGGCGGCTGGGCGGTTATCTGCCGACGCAATGAGGGAGGAGGCGTAGCAACGCCTCGCTTCCCTCAATGCCACTAGGTAAGTCCTAGTATAGGACTTCACTAGTGTCCGATCAGCCTCTGAACGGCTGGACCTCCAAGAGCTCTCTAGGCGTCTTCTCCGGCGCTTCATCCCTCTCAGCTCCTCGGAGAACCAAGGAGCCGGTTGGGACCTGCGCCGGGTCAGAGGCCGCAGAGGCACGACACGATCTAAGGTCCCCGTCGCGGCCCGTTCCCAGGCCGCAACAAGTTCCTCAGACGTGCCGTGAGCCAGACCCTCAGGAAATGGCCCAAGCTCCGTCCGGAACCTCTCCGGGTCCATCAGGCGCCTGGGACGGAACCAACGTATCGGCTCCGTCTCCCTGCGGTGTTGGATGGCGGTCAGAAAGTCTAGGCGAAGGAGAGAGTGATCTGACCATGACAAAGGTTCAGTGACTATTTCCTTTAAGTCCAGATCTCTCAACCACTGACCAGAGACAAAAATCAGATCGAGTGTACCACCCCCGATGTGGGTAGGGCCATCAACTACTTTTTTTTTTTTTTTATTCAAAAAGTTTTACAAAAATTTTTTCTCCCCCTTTCCCCCCCTCCTCCCCCCTCCCTTCGCAACCCCCTCCCCCCCCGACTTCCCGGAACGAGCACAAGGTATAGTTAAAAATAAAACAAACATATGCTAAAAATTTCATCCCAACTTAA